>NW_010303079.1:0-2395 GCF_000700745.2 Antrostomus carolinensis
CCCTCTCTCCCGGCCCCGCCCACCCCGGCCCCGCCCACCGGGGAAGGACCTCGCCGGGTCAAACCCCCCAAGAAACCCAAGAAGAAGAAAGACCCCAACGAGCCCCAAAAACCCGTCTCCGCCTACGCCCTCTTCTTCCGCGACACCCAGGCGGCCATTAAAGGGCAGAACCCCAACGCCACCTTCGGGGAGGTCTCCAAAATCGTCGCCTCCATGTGGGACAGTTTGGGAGAGGAACAGAAACAGGTGAGACATGGACCAGGAGACCCCAAAACTGCTCAAAGAACCTCAAAATTGTGGTGGGTTTTAGAGATAGAGGTGGAGGAACATCAGGGTTGATGGGTCAACTCAACTTGAGAAGGTCTTGGAGGATCTTGTTGAGGTAATAAGGGGTCATGAGGCACCAGAACTTGGAGTTATGGAGGTAAAGAACCCAAAACTGGTGAAAGGACCTCAAAATTGTGATGGGTTTTGGAGATAGAGGTGGAGGAACATCAGGGTTGATGGGTCAACTCAACTTGAGAAGGTCTTGGAGGATCTTGTTGAGGTAATAAGGGGTCATGAGGCACCAGAACTTGGAGTTATGGAGGTAAAGAACCCAAAACTGGTGAAAGGACCTCAAAATTGTGATGGGTTTTGGAGATAGAGGTGGAGGAACATCAGGGTTGATGGGTCAACTCAACTTGAGAAGGTCTTGGAGGATCTTGTTGAGGTAATAAGGGGTCATGAGGCACCAGAACTTGGAGTTATGGAGGTAAAGAACCCAAAACTGGTGAAAGGACCTCAAAATTGTGATGGGTTTTGGAGATAGAGGTGGAGGAACATCAGGGTTGATGGGTCAAGTCAACTTGTGAAGGTCTTGGAGGACCTGGGATGGGGAGAGATGGACTAGGAGACATCAGAAGTTGGAATTATGGAGGTAAAGAACCCAAAACTGGTGAAAGGACCTCAAAATTGTGATGGGATTTAGAGGTAGAGCAGGAAGAACATCAGGGTTGATGGGTCAACTCAACTTGAGAAGGTCTTGGAAGACCTTGGAGAGAAAAGAGAGGATCATGAGGGACCAGAACTTGGAGTTATGGACCAGGAGACCCCAAAACTGGTGAAAGGACCTCAAAATTGTGATGGGATTTAGAGGTAGAGCAGGAAGAACATCAGGGTTGATGGGTCAAGTCAACTTGAGAAGGTCTTGGAGACCTTGGGAGAGGAAATAGGGGATTATGAGGCAGCAGAAGTTGGAATTATGGAGGAAAAGAACCAAAATTTGGTGAAACGACCTCAAAATTGTGGTGGGATTTAGAGATAGAGCAAGAGGAACATCAAGGTTGATGGGTCAAGTCAACTTGAGAAGGTCTTGGAGGACCTGGGATGGGTGGAGAGAGTCATGAGGCACCATAAATTGAAATTATGGAGGAGAAGGACCCAAATTTGGTGAAAGAACCTCAAAATTGTGGTGGGATTTAGAGATAGAGCAAGAGGAACATCAAGGTTGATGGGTCAAGTCAACTTGGGAAGGTCTTGGAGGACATTGGAGAGGAAATAAGGGGTCATGAGACAGCAGAAGTTGGAATTATGGAGGAAAAGAACCAAAATTTGGTGAAACGACCTCAAAATTGAGGTGGGTTTTGGAGATAGAGCAGGAGGAACATCAAAGTTGATGGGTCAACTCAAGTTGAGAAGGTCTTGGAGAGCCTGGTATGAGGTGGAGAAGATCCTGAGGCACCATAAATAGAAATTATGGAGGAGAAACCCCACAATTTAGGGTGAAACCCTCAAAATTTAGTGAAAACACCTTAAAATTTGCATGAAATTTAGAAGTAGACCAAGAAGAACATCCATTTTGATGCCTCAACTCAACTTCAGAAGATGTTGGAAGACTCATCTCATGCTGGAGATGACAACAAACCCCCAATAAAGAAACTTATGGCCATTTGGATCATCCCACGCTCTAAAAAATTGCAGTTTTGATTCAATTTTCACCATTTTTGGTCATTTTTGGTCTTGATTTCATGGGGTTTTTTTTAGGTCTACAAACGCAAGACGGAAGCGGCTAAGAAGGAATATCTCAAAGCTTTGGAAGCTTATCGAGCCATCCAGGTGACTTCTTCTTCTCCATGATGGTTGGGGGTGGGATGTCCATCAGAATTTTAATGTCAATTCATAGGATTTTGGTAAAATTTTGGGGTTGTTTTCACCAATTTTGGATATTTTGGATGATTTTTATTTTTTTTAGACGTCAACGGAACCAACCGAACCTGAAGTTTCTTTGGTTGTCCCATCATCATCTCCAGCTCCACCATCATCATCACCAGACCCTCCCCCACCCCAAAACCAACCCCAAAACCCTCCAAACATCACCAAAATCATCCTCCCGCCATCTTTAACCGTCTCCTCC
>NW_010303080.1:0-41381 GCF_000700745.2 Antrostomus carolinensis
GGGAGAAAGGTCGTGCCGGCACTCGGGCACCTTTGCGGCCGGGTCTTGGTGTGGGGGGGAGGACCTTTGTCTGGGTTCTGGGCTCACGCTTGGCTGCAGGGCCATTCTTCTGCATTTTTACAGCTGAAAGATCCTACAAGTTCCAGTTTTGTGCCTGCTGTCTGCCTTCCCGCGCCTCACAGCATTCCTTCTTGGCAAGCCTTACGTGACCTGGTAGTGCCAGGGATGGAGGAAGGCAGGTTCCTATGGGCCACATTCAGAGAGTTGCCAGCCTGTTCTGAGAGTCCTGTGTACTCTGTGTCCTCAGAGAGAAAAACAACGTAGTGCTGATGCTCAGCAATCTGCATGCTTCTCCCCACAGCAGCGTGTCATTGTCTGTGATTGCATGAGGTGTCTGTCGGTGCTAGGATCTGGAAAATACAGCTCTTTTGCAGCAGAAAATTTGTCTTATAAATGGCTCCACTGGGTGAAAAGTCTTCTGAAGAGCTGTAGGTTCTGTGGAAGGAGTAGTCTGTGCAAGCTCTACTCACCCCAAAAGCAAACATAAACCTTCTGTTACTGCTTCCTGCTTAATTAATGGTATGGACTTTGACTGTTGAAATGTAGGCAAACTGAAGCCAGTGGCTGCTTTTAACACTCTGTAGATCACAATATAGTTCTGTAGTAGTTCAGAAGTACAATTTCTCCTCCCCCCTCCAGCTTATTAGATTGTTGTTAGGCAGTAGCTAACAAAAATGAAAAGAGCAGGTCATTGTAAACAGTCTGAGATTAATTTTGAGAAACTGAGATAGGAGTAGTGTCTTGTTTCTTCTAACAGTGCCACTTAATTTTCAGTTGATGGAAAAAAACAGATTCTAGACTGGTAGACTATGTGAAAGAAGAGAAAAGAAAACTTGTTTTCAGATGGTTTTGTATGTCTGAAGACCCGTGTCTTTTTCTTTCTTTGTTGAATACAATATGTAATTGTGAGGAACAAAACATCTCAAATCTTTTTCATTTATTGTACCATTTCTGTCAAATACAGTGCCACCTAGATAAACACTGCAGTCCACGTTTCCCAGGTTTTTTATCTGCTCAAGTTGAAGAGCCATTTGTTGACATGAGTTTTGCTGTGATAGAGATCTGCATTCTCACTTTAGTAGTATAAAGGAATGCTTTATTAAAATTTGATGATGGTAGAACATTGCAGTGGGCAAACCTCTGTGCAGGGATTTCCAGTTCTCACAGACTGTACTTTTGATTGTGTTTTGCAGCTTACCAGCCTGTGGTATTTTCCCTTTCCCTCCGTGTTCTAAGGCAGTTTGATCTCTGTGGCCTTCCAGTCATGCCACCAAAGGTGTCTTCTGCGTCAGGCTTGAGGAGAGGCTTGAGCAAAGGTTTCCCTTGATGGAGAGTGTGTCCATAGTAGCAAATCAAGAAACACTTGTGTGTTAGGCTGAGGTCTGCCATGTGATCGTTCACGCCAGTAAATTGTCAGCGTGGTCACTAGCATGGCTTAGCTCGGCCACCTGGCATTTTCCTAAGCCATGCATGGGCATCATTCAAAGGTGGCAAATGCCAGGACTTCTCCAAACAGACACAGGGCATGGGCACCCTTTCTGGATAAGGAAAGTGATTTTAGCTGCATAGTCACAAATGCAGCAGTGCAGGTTTGCCTCCAGACCAGAGAGCAATCTCTGGCCTGTGTTAGTTACTACTATAAGGTAGTAGTAACTACCTGGCCTGTGTTAGTTACTACTACAAGGTGTAGCCAAGGACTTTTAGAAATTTCTGTCTTAAGTGCATGTTGAAATAGTTATTTTTATGTGGCAAAGTTTTCATTGTACAGGGTAGATGAGGTGATGTACAGTTAACATTTCAGGTATGAATAAATATATACTTATAAGTAACATGGTGAAGGAAAATAAATTTGTGCCATTTTTGCTTTACTGTTAGTATGAAAGAGGAAATATATTCTCAGAAGGTGAGGCATGTGATGGAGACTCTGTAAGAGATCTTGCACTGACGTACTTCAGGAGTTCTGTTTTTCTTGCCCTGATCTTGTGATGTTGGAGCCTGTCTTGCCAACTAGGATCCAGTTCTGGGAGTGTGTAATGCTGTTAATGTGACTGAATCTCTTGCTCATTGGGGAAAACAGCATAAGAAATGTTATGCTTCTACTTTCTGGCTTCAAAAATCACCCTGTTTGATCTTATTTTTAGTCTTTATACTGAAAAGGGAGAAAAAACGGGTGTTAGAAGCTGAGTTATATCCTTAATCGTAGCCTTAAGTGACTAGTCACAAGGAACGTATTACTTGTTTCTTTTGAGCTTATTCCAACTGAAATGATCAGAGAAGCCACCAATTGGAGCACTTAACAGTTTAATGCAGCCTGCAAGTAATCATAGAATACTATATTATATATATAAATAATTCATCATTAGAGTTTTCACACACACATGCGTGATTTTCTTAGAGAAAAAGGACTTTTTCTTTACTGTAAAAGCACTACAACTTTTGATCTTCATCTTTGTAAGTAAATATCTCAGGATAACTTAATTTTGAAAAGAACTGATACTGTGTTGCAATAAGTAGCAGAACTAGCAGCTTCCCAAGGGAGTAATACAAGAATAAATTGTGAAGTTAGGTAAAAGGAGATTTTTTAAAAGGGATCAATCTGCAAGGTTTCAGTACCAAAAAAAAAAATTATTTAAAAATCATACTTTAGAACTAGCTGTTTGTTACACATTAAAGGGTTGTAAAGCCACTTAAGCAAAATTTCAACAGAGAAAATTAAGTAATTTTTACTTCATTCAAGACTTGGTTTGACATTTATGAAAGGCAAAGCTTGCATGATCCTCAGTTAATTTTATTTTCCAGGCCTGTTTGCCAGAATGAAGCCAAGCTGAGGATTGCCTGCAACAAACTGATAGATACGCAGTTTTATTCAGGAAAATGAACCAAACATCTAACACCTAGTATTTAAATTGTATTAAAAGAGAATAAAGGTAGTATTGAGTACATGAGTGATGTATTTGATGACATCAGCCTGAAAGTATTGGTATTTTTCTGATGCTAAAAACATTTCCTTGACTTTGGTCGTTTAGCCAGTGTAGGATACGTGTTCTGCGCAGGTACACGCAGTGAATAATGATTTCCTATGGGAAACCCATTTGAGGGGGTGGGTGGAAAGCTTGAGCAAGAGGCTGGCGTTCTTAACACTCCTTAGAACTTTCTGTGTTCTTAATACGTTTCTGTATGCGTTCTTAATTAAAAGCACACAGTGGTTTTGGCAGATGGAGCCTTCTTGAAGCTTTGGCTACAGAATTTCCTTGCTGTGTAAGGGCTGGTGCTAGAGAGGCTCCTTCAACGTATTGCACTCTTCATTACTAAAATGTTGGCAGTTTTCATATTGCAAGTCTTAACTGACATGGACAAGTTTATAAAAATGATCTATTAGAGCTTGACTTTCTCTGTTTAGCCATAGATTTATTATTTTTTTTTTTATTTTTGCTGAGTTGCCAAGCTGTACTGAGCTTTAAAGTTTATTTTATTTAGCCAGCTAAATGACACTGAGATTTGATAAGAGTTATACAGTTAAAGTAGCATCTGTTGTGCAGTGAAAAATCTTTCTTTCTTTGCAGACAGCGGTCTTGTCTGCTCAAATTTGATACCCAACACTTTCAAATTCATGGTAAACAGTAAATATTCTGTTTGTGAAAGCTCACTCAGGAAAAATACTGAAAACATTTTAAAGATTGTAGTTCCAAGTATGCACATGAGATTTCAGTCTACTTGCGTTTCATGTTCAGAAGTAAATTTGCTGTATTAAAAACATAATTATACAAATATGCATTATAAGAACTTCTCAACAGTTTTCTGAAAATATTTCTGACATATACCTGTAAAAAAAAAATATAATCTATCTACAGAAGAAAATTCCTAATGGAATTTAAATGAATTAAATTCCTAGTGGAATTGAAATGAATTAAAACTAATGGAATCCTTATGGACATATAGACTTATAACTTATGGACATTAGTGTTCTAAGTAAAGGATACTTGGAGGAAAAAATACCTATAAAGACAACAGCATAGCCTTTTTTTAGTAGAAAGGCTACATTTTTCTGTGGGGAATGGGAAAACTATTCCGAGGCCTTCAGCCAAACATCAAAGGCTCACAAGAACCTGGAGGTATGGGAGCTTCTCAAAGAAATACAGTAAAAGTGTTTCACAGGGGCAGGTGCTAAAGTGTTAGGCACTTGGCATTCCAGGGTGATACCAGCACATCAGCAGTCACATCAGGTAGGGATCCTGGGCTTTTAGTGCTTTCCCAGGCTCTGTCCCTTGTAGGGTTTTAATTGCTTCAACAACCAAACTGTCCAAGGAAACAGGGACTCCGTAAACTCGTTAGTGATTCACTCTTTTCCAGAAAGCTTGGAGTAAAAATGTGGAGGGGATGTGAGGGAGGGGATAAAAAAAAATAGCTGCTGCAGATGGGAGCCTCTCCATCCTGTGTGAAGGATGTTTCTCCTAAAGGACTCAAATGCATGTCCCCAGGCTTCCACCCGGGGGTTGGTAAATGCTCCTCCCTTAGTGATACCAGGGTATTTAGGAAAGATTTGCATGCAGTTCTGTCTCTCCTCTGTCTGCCAAGCCTGAAGGATTTTAAACAAAGCAATGTGTACTGCTTACAGGTCTTGGAGGTGAAGGAAAGTGTGGGTCAGAGCACAGAACTCAAACCAATATAGCCAATCTTCAGACCCTCTGGGGTGGACTGAGCCCTGTGCTGTGTTGATTGCTTAAAAATAACACAGTTCATCTCTTGCCTCGTCTGTCTTACGGTGTGGCTTGGAAAGTGGTGGTGGTTGGGTGGCAATAGAGGGTTCAGTTAAATCAGGGCTGTTGCTGAGTGTCCAATAGCCCCAGATCGAATTAAAACAAATTTGGGGCTACACCATCTCTGAAAGGATGAGCCTTCCTTCTTGTTCCCAGGCCCCAGACCCGCTACTTCCTTTCCGTAGTATCTGGCAATTATAAGGTGAGTCAGATTAGTCCTGATCTGACTAAAAGACCAACTCATCAGAAAATGAGCTATGATCTCTAGAACTGAAAGCAGGGAGAGGACTGAGGAAGGGGTGGGACTTGTCTCTTTTGGTATCAGGGTACAATTAAATTATTTTCATAACTATCTTAAGCAATCCCCATCAGGCACTGCCTTCTCCCAGGCTTAGCAAGGCTGGCTAGAGGATGGGCCATTCCCATCCAGGCCTTTCCCTTGGTCCAGCTGAGACCAGGAGGGTCCTGGGGTTGGGAATCCCAGAGCTGTAAGCACCTGGGGGCTGGGAAGGTCATCAGGGGATGTATGTCTCTATGCTTCTCTTGTTCTCTACTTTTTTTGGGTGCAATGCCTTCAGGAATGTTGCCAGACCAGGCTGGTGGTGAAGTGGACATAGTGAGCACCCAGGCACCTCCCAGTTCCAGAAATTCAGGCAACAGAAGGTCCTCAGGTTGAGAATACATTAGCCAACAGCTGGTGAGAACAGATTTGTCATCGTAACCATGCTGGAAACTGGACTTGAGATTTTTGGGTTTTCCACAAACTGAAGATCTGATGGAGAGTTTTGGGTGAATGTGGGACCTGGTTGAAGATACTCACTTATCTGACCTGTACTGGTAATGTACTTGTGCTGGGAGCCACAGGTCTAGCTCCTGAAACAGCACATTGCACGTCCTTTCTCTGTTCCCCCTTTTCTGATGGGAGCTAGGCTGCTGCCTGCCTTTCTTCTCTCTCTGAATTTCAGCCAGCAGAAGCCTTTGCTGCAGTTGTTGATACAAGAGTTCAACTGACAATATTTTCAGTGGACAAAAGGAAAAAGGTCACCACTGGTCACCTACTCCAGCAGGCACTTTTGGGAACGGCTGTGCTAGAGGACATTGCAATGCAGCGTTGCCTGCTGAGCCAGTCAGTTTGAAACAAAAGGAAACCGTTGTGTTAATCGTGCACCTTTTGTTGTGCTACTCTGCCAAATTATCTGGTATTAAAATTGTACATTGTTGGTTTGGAAAGTACTTCCCTGTCAGTGCAAGGAAAATTTCTGTGTGTGCAGAGGAATCTGATTGTTGGTTAAGCAACACGGTATATACTTAGGGTTATATGACCCTAAATACACCTGTGTAACTGGACGGTTATTGATTTCTGTGAAAACACTTCCTTTAGAACGTGCTTGGAACGATGATAGATAACAATGCTTTTAGTTAACATGGTTAACTGACCAAGTATCACTTTTTAGACTAGCTGCTTTTATAGTTAAAGCTGGCCAGTCCTTTGGGAAATCTATTGTGGTAATTTTTTTTTGCCCAGAAAGCCTACAGCACCAAAATAAAGAGTTGGTTCTATTTTACTGGAGTATTAACCTAAGGGTTTTGCATAGAAGGTTGATATTTCTGTTAAGTTTGTTTAAACCTTTAAAATCTAACATAGAGGTGTAATTATTATCCAGGAAATACGTATATATTACATCATCTGTTAGTGCATGACTTAAAATTTGGACGCAACTGTGAAGTTTACCAAAAGGAATGAAAAATGGCAGCGTAGACAAAACCAGGTTTTAGTGTCCCTCCATGTTTATTGTACTAATATTCTACATGTTATAGTCCCTCTTCTGTTTCCTTTATCGTGTTCTGCTGGTTGAGGTTTTTCTCAGCTTACACTGTAAGGGACACACAGGCTGCATTCAGATATGGGGATATTTTTCATTATGTGTATTATCAACACCAATGAAACAAAACCTATATAACAGTAATCTGTAGTGTGAGCAGCCCTAGTTAATGGGCATGCTACAGGGTACTTAGCCCACTTAGAATATTTTTTTAATCAGCTCTAGGATGGATACCAATAAGGTATAGATTTACTTGGTCTTTTGTTCTCATTTCCAAAACTGCAATTCAAAAATAAAAGCTTCTGAAGGTGCTGTCAAAGTGGAAGTTAGTGCTGAGACTGAATTATGGACAGTCTTCCCCTTCCTTGTGGAACAGATTCCCCAAGCTAGGAAGAGTTGTTTTTTCTTTCCTTGGCAGTGGTTTGAAAGAGTGGTTGTTTAAAGTAGAAGCTTGAAAACAAGACTACATTATTTAATTTTGTTATGAAAAGGCTTTTAGAGCACAGTTTGTAAGTTTAGGAGTTCTTCTGTAAATGTTCCTGTCACTTGTCTGGAATGTTAAGTATTGCAACGGTTACACATTGCTCACAGCAGTTACAGCTCTGAAGTTTTCTCCAAAGAAGGAGTAGAGAAATTTAGGTGTATAACAGCCAATTCTTGCTCAAAGTTCTGGTCTTTCCTCCCTTCTGTTTAAAAGAGAAGTAGCAGTAGCAAATGTGGTTTGAAAACAGTGGATAGGTAATTTAACTTAAAGTCCTGTTTTTATAAATTCTGTAACTTGTAATGGAAAACTGTGAAGACTCTCTTGAATTTTTAAGATAGAAAATAATAGGAAAGTCTGTCCTCTCTAAATAACTACCTGCAGCAGTTGTTCCAAAATTGCAGCACTCGTAAATCATGGACGTCTGTGTATTTTCCTCATGGCATAAGAACGTAGCAGACACGGCTCTGGCTGGAGCAAGGATCCATCCTACCTGGTCCAGCCATGGCTGTGAGCAGATGCCTCAGGGAAAAAAAACACAACCAAAGTCTTCCCTCCTACCCTGACTGCTTTCCCACCTTGTAATTATTTTTGGCTCAGAGGGGTTTCTGAGCCCTTTGTGCTCAGGTATTCAGCATCCATTAGGGAATTTCTCTACCTTGTGCATGTCCAGTCTCACCTCCCACTCCCACAGCGTTCTTTCAGTCTGCATTAAAAATACGGCTCATTTTTCTTGTTTTGAACCCAGCTCTAACTTCATTTGTTGGTCCTTAGTTTTAGTACTGGAAGAGGTGATTAACAGCCAGTCCCAGTCTGACTTCTTGATGCCATTCAATTGCTTGTCCTTTAGTCATATGCCCTGTGAGGTGTCTCATGGAGCTATTATATACCTTTGATCTTATTTTTGCTCCTTGCTGAACCTTTTTCAGGTCTATAAGAAATCCTTTTTTTGAGGTTGAGAGACCAGAACTGCACACACCAATTAAATTTGTGGATAGATGGGCAAAAAATTGATTTGTGGAGTACAATATTTGTGTTTTATGGTTTGTTCTCTGTTCCTTTCTTTAATAATTCCTGGAATTGCCTTACTTTTTTTGTCTTATTCCAAACACTGTACCCATAGTTTAATGAAGCTATGAATCAAAACACTGAAGTCTTGCTGAGCAATATTGATGAGTTGAGAGCACATTTATATATAAAACTGAGATTGCTTTTCCCCAAGAAATAGCTTGTTTTGTGTTTACCTACATTTATTTTTATTTGCTGTTTTTATTGTCCAGTTAGTTTCATATGGGTCTTCTGTGATTCCATGCAGCTTCCTGTTATCCTCGGTGTCTTAACTCCAGCAGCAGCAAACTTCCAAGTTACTAAAACTGATGTCTTGATCTTAAGAAATAAAACAAATGCACTCCTTGCTCTTGGCTTCTGGAATCCAGTGGTTAATGGGTTATGTTTTTGGAATTATTGAGCAAGAGACACTGTTTTAGAGCGTTTGTGCAGCTTGCAGGCTGAAAGTTTGAGCTGTGGACGTTGCAAGTGTAGAGAACTCTTACTATATAGCGTATTTCATGTCCCAGACTTTAAGTTGTTGGCAACTGTGCTGTCTTACCTGCAGAGACTTGGGGAAGTTCTGGATCTGTATTTTACAGGGAGTGGAAGAGGCTGTACTTCATAATCTTTTCTTCACAGTTCTGCCTTTTGAGACTGTGCAAATAACCTAAAAATGTATTCTCTAATTATTTGGGCAAACATTGTCAGCCTAAATATATCAAACATGAAGAACTTGGTACACAGAGAGTGCAAGTGTACTGACTCCAGTGCTCTTAGGCATATTTCTATTTTCCTCTGTAATTTGGGTATTTGATTTTTCAGAAATGCTCAGTATCCTCAAATTTGAGGGATCAGTTGTTTCTATTTTTCTAGGATGCTTAAAAGATAATCCTAAGGTTATTTATAATTTTCTTAATAATTCTCAATTTTTAAATAGATAAAACGGGCTTAATACCTGATGATACCTTCTATTTTCAACTAAGGGCAAAAGGCTAATACCTTCTTTGGTGCTTAACCCTCTCTCATGTTACAGGCATAGGAAACTATTTTTTATACTCTTATAATTGAGCCTTACTTTTGTGTCAGCAATATTAGCTTAATAAGCATATTAAATAATGGATGAGACTAAAATAATCACAGTAAGAAATCATACCCTCCACCCCTTCAGTTTTCAGGTTTCTAAAGACTACAGAAGAGTCACCCTGGAAGCATTGCATGTTGGCTGGGTGGATGTATCATATCAGTTTACATAAAGAGCAGAGCCATGCTATTGGGCAAAACACTTTAAAATTATTATTTATGGAGTTGTATTTGCAGTTGGTATAAAATGCAGGACAGGTTTCACATGCCTCCACCAGAGCCAGGAGAGCACGCTCCCGAACAAGATTCTCTTTTGTTTCCTGCACTATGTGTGCTGTGGAGAGAGAGACGTCTGGGAAGGGATACAGGTTAGAGCCAATAGTTACATTTTCATTTGGAAATGCAGTGTTTCTAGCTGATATTTTGGGCTTTTGGCTTTTTTTCCATCCTGATTAATTTTGTAATTGATACTGTTGTGTTAGCATTAATCAAATGTTTTCCAGTAACATCTTGTGTCTGTTGATAGATGAGTATTTTGTGAGTAGTGTGATATGAGGGACCTCCAAAGTCTCTCTTGACTAATCTGCTAACGTTACAACTCTTCACAATGCTGCAGCTTTTTAGTGTTAAACTTCTGCTTCACTCTTTTTGGTTGTTTTGGTTTTTTTTCTTTTTCTGAGGTGGGAGGAAGTGTGTGTAAAGGGAAAGGAAGTCTTCAGTAATTCCTTCTTTCTCCCTAGGGCAAAATATTAACTATAGTCTTATATGCAGTATTTGCTTTTTAAAACAATAGTGAAATAATATTTTAGCTCTCTTTTGAATTATTAGTGTTGGGTGTTAGTGTTCAGAAAGCTTCATTTGTCTAAAGACCATTTTATTTCTTATTTTAAAATTTAGTGTTGGGCAAAGGCACATTTCTTGTTGGTTCCTAATACTGGAATCTGGAATGCTTCTTTAGAAGCATAAAGGTAATCTTTATCTCTGATATCTGCCTTTTGAGAAAATGGACGAAGTAAGATTTTTTCCATTTACAGTTCAACGGTGTCGATGTCTTCTGTTTTCAGTGCTGAAACCCCATCCTCTTTTTCCTTCCTGGAGAAGGCAGGAGGGGAGAATTGTCACAGAGAGGTCATAAATTCACTTTAGGAGCCTGAGCAAGCAGCTGCTTTTAGAACCGGTCATGCTAATTAATGTCTTGTCCTTATTTTAGAATAATAGCATCATAGAATCATTTTGGTTGGAAAAGACCTTTAAGATCACAGAGGCCAACTGTAAGTGTTTAAGTGAAGTTGGACTCATTTGTGTCTTTTTCTCAGTTTTAAACTATAATTACAGAATCTTCTTTCAGTAAGACAGTAACTACTAGAGCTGTTTCTCTGGAAGAAAAACAGGAACAGTGGTACCTAACCCCTCCCTGTCCTCTAAGTATCTTTGAAGTTTCTGGAAAGGTGGTTCTACCTTTGAGTTTCAGTAAATCACTAAAAGTGTGTTTCAATGTCAAATTTATGGATATTTTAATGTAATGCTGTGATGAAACACGAGGGTTTTACTTAGTTACTTTGTTGAGTTTCACTTATTTACATCACTTTGCTCTACAGTTGCTGTTCTTGATGCAAATAATGTTGCAAGTGCTCAGGAGCACTTCTAAAACATGCATTTTTTAAAAAAATCCTCTATGGCTGAGAAACATTTGACTTCAGAGTCTTTTGTCACTGATGACCTCTGTGATATATTTGTCAGAGTATAAATGGTTTGTGCTGTAAAAGCTAATGTTAGCCTGTATTTCTTTGAGATTATACATCCAGTGGGTTATGTTAATATATTACTTGCTATAATAAGCGGAACCCAGATGTATTGATCTTTTACTGTGCGTGCAGAGATCAGGTGTGCAGTGTGTATCTGACGTTGTAAGTTGTGTCAGACTTGATGAATGGGCTCTGTAGATTTGATAAACGTGTATTGCAGATGGCCATTGCTGGATGTCTGCACGCCAGCTGGAGCTGCTGCTTTATCTAGATGGCCAGACAAGGTTGTGGATCTCTGCCCACGTGTGTGGTGGCTGTATTATTGCCCCTACCCCAAGCTTCATTGTAGTGCTGGGTTTCTAGCTCTATGAGCTGTCAAAAAGCTATGGTTCTATTTACTGGATTTGTTGCAATAGACTATAGTTTCTTTCTTTGAAGTAATTTTTAAAATGCAATCAGCTTCTCAACAAGCTGTACACTGAAAACTTGTTTGATTATTTCTCAAGCATGCTATGGGCAACTTTTTTATATAGTCTGTAGAATATTAAAATATCATTCAATAGTAATGATGCCAGTTTTACTAAACTCTATCCTCTTTGGTCTTTTCAGTTTTAGTTTTCAATAGAATAAGATCAAAAGCACAAGTAAGTGTTCAACTCATAAACATTAAAAGGGTAAGAAATGTAAGTGTGGCAACTTGGTCCTACCTGTAAATATTAGCATCTGCTTCTGGAATCTGTAGGCAGTTGTACCACTTTAAATTATGTGTGTATAGCAAACATATTACCTTCATGGGGCTTTTCTGGTTTGGGTTTTGGTTTTCTTAGGAGTGTCTCATCTCAAATTGTCTCTCAGTTATTTAATCTTCTGTGAAGGCGTTCTGATTACTAGTAGCCATATGGCAGGACCAGTGCATTTTTGACATTCTGATGATGAAACTGCAACAGCAAACAAAGTTTTCTGTGTCTGTTCATGCCAGTTTTCAGAGCTAATGGGAGTCTGGAAGCTATAAACAAATATTTTTAGTGTCTTAAAATAAAACTTCCTGTTGCTTCTGTTAACAGCACTTAGGGGTCTGAGGAGGCAACTCCTGGAGTTTTACTGACTTTTATCAAAGTTAAACTTGAAACATACTTGTGTGCAGCTGAGGTGGCAGTGGGGAGGAAGGGGTATGTGTAAGTGTGTGGTGTTAGTTTTGTTAGCTGAAATGAATTAATGTTTTTGTCAGGTCTCATGCACTCAAATCATCAGTCTGTTTTTTGTGCCTTTGAAATGCTTCGCTTTTTAAGAGTTGGAAACAACTAGATGTGTTTCATGATTCTAATCAGCTGCAGGATATTGGGCTCAGATAAACCAAATCACTTACTTCCACCCAGAATCTGTCAGACTGAAAGGGGAATGGAATTTTCCTCCTCTTAACCTTCCATCCTATGTCTTCTGACTCAGGGGAGATGAAGCAAACAGCTCCCAACTGTCTCACTCTTGCAAGAGGGAAGAAGATCCTGATGTGTCTAGTCTTTCTGGTAGTCCACGCTTCAAGCTGGCTAGTCTAGCCTTTCTTAGGTTGTCTTCCCAAATTAGCAGTTCTTGTGGTAACTGCAGTATTTGGATCTGCTGCAGCTGCTCCTGGTTTGAGTCAAGTCAGCTTTGTTTTCTGGAGTTTCATTTATTTGCCCGTGGTTGGAGTGACAGTATTGACAGTTGTCTGCTGTTTGAGACAACTTGAAGGCAAGGTAAAGAGGCTGAATTGTCCTGACTTCGGGCCATGGAACACAGTGGGTTACTTCTGCTTTCTTCTTAGAGATGATCCTCATAATCATATGACTAATACTAAATTTTTTTAAATCCTATGTGTTTATTAATGTGATTTTTAATCATAAATGGTTTCAGGGAATCTGAATTTTTCAACTTCTTTTAATTTTTACAAAAGACTTTTTTCTTTGCTACTGCTGTTACTCTCCTCGTACTTTAGTTACCAAGCTGGTGCTAATCTTTTCTCAGATCCAGTGTTGTTGGTAGTCAGGCTGTTGCCTGAATACTCCCACGGTATTTTGCTTCCCACAGTGAGAAATAAAGAACGTTGCTGCCCTAATAAGCCTTTCTTTTGCTAGATAACGAGTGAACTTGGCAACATGGGTCACTTATAAAGTATATAAGTGCCATTTGTGGAAGGGGAACTGAAAAAAAATATAATTTGGAGTGGAGCTGTAGGAGTGCTTAGTTCTTGGTAAAAACTCCTTTTTAAAAAAAGCAAAACCCATTGGTCAGTCACATGCATTCTGTTTGGCTCTAATTTGTGGTCTTTACTGCTATTCTGGACTCCTGGTCTTAAATAGAGCGTTATGAAAAAGACATTGCTTTTAATTTGTATTTTATATTTAAAATTTCTTTCTTTCTCTTTGTAGATTTGTTTGTAAATGCATCATAAACAGACAGCCCAGAATGAAGAAAGCAAGCAGAAGTGTTGGCTCAGTGCCCAAAGTGCCTGGAGTAAATAAAACTCAAACAACTGAAAAAGCCAAACCAGAAAACGGCTCCTCAGTGTCTGCAGTAACAAAACTCTCCAAAACCGGGACATCAGCATCTCTTTTGAAGGTAATAACCAATAGAAAGTTCTGATTATTTATTTTTTTTTTTACAATAAAGCTTTAAAAAGAATAGAGTTTTAAGGCATGTCTTTAATGCAGCTTAGACTAAAGGTTTGTTATACGGGTGACTGAAGGGAATTTGGATAGTTACACATCACTGGGCAGGGCGATAGGACCTTATGTGGCATTCGGGCTGTATTTTTCACCTTGCAGTGTCTGACGTGATGGAAAGCCATATACTTTGCAGAACTTTGCTGTTCTGCAAAAGGAGCAGAGTGGAAGTTGCATTCTGATTAATGCTGTTAATAGTATCGTATTATGCTTGAATGGTGTGTCAGTGACTAATTGGATTTGATAAGAGTGATTTATTAATTCTGAAAAAAGATCTAATGAGGTATCTAACATGAGAAACTTGTTGATATCGGTGATCTGTGTCAGGTCAGTGCAGCTGCATTCTTTCTAGCTGTTTTGGCCTTTGCTTTGTGTGAAGTCCTTACTTGAGCTGAATTTCCACAAGTTGATTCTTGCTCCTAGAACAAGTTCAAAGGTAGAGGTTTTCTCTTATATGAGCAGAATGGGGCAGTAGATTTAGGAGAGTATGTTTTTCAATAACCAAGAACAATAAGACATACCGAGGTGTGCTGGTGTGGAGTTTTCACTTGGGAGTGAACACATCTGGGTTGGGTGGATGGTATGAGCCTGCCTGGTCTGCCTCGCTCTTCTGGCTTGGAAACATGGCTGGACCCACCTCCTTCTGCCTTTCTGCAGCCCGTTATGCAGAGCTGTGGCACTGCTGCTGCCCTGCAGCAAATGAACAGAACAAGGAGAAGGGCTGGAGTCTGCAGCTGGGACCTGAACCACTGTCACCTACAGGATGCCAGATAGGCCATTTAAATCACTGGCAAATAAAGACCTAAAATTAAAGAAGTGGGAAGGGTTGAGGTCTCTTTGTAGTAGCTATGCAGGATTACTAAAGTCAAAAGGTGTGTTCCCTTTCTCTCTTCTTGCTTTTCTTTTATGGAAGAATGGTTAATACTTTTGCTGATGAACTTGCAAGCCAGGTTTCAGCTAGATTTTCTCCCACTGCCCCCACTTTCCTCTGCCACCCAATGTATCTTGCAGTTTTCTTGACTTAAAATAATTTTTTGATGCTTGTTGACCCTACTTATTTTGTATTTCTAGAAACCTCTCAAAGAATAAGGAAACAAAAGTCCTTTATAGTTTACTTATCAAGTTTCTTATTTCATACCTCTCAGTGAGATAAAGGAGAAGAATGATCTAACATTGAAGAAATTTGACCAGTGCTTTCACAATTTTACTTATATTAGTAACACTTCTGGCTATGTTTGGGTGTAGGATTAGAATTTATGACAATTGTATGTTTGAGACACAATTAAAATTTTTATCTTAATTACTAAGACTTATCTCAGCTTTATGTTACAGCCAGGCTTACTCATGCAGTTGGATGTCTTCTACTTGTTAAGCTGCTGTTGTGCCAGTGATGTGACTTAATAATGATGATGAATCTTATCTTCTTTGAGTGTTCCATACTTAGTTGAATAAGTTAGTTGTTTGTATTTTTTTGACTTACTGATACTGGAAAATCACATTTATAATTACTGGCTTGAAAGGAATATCAAGTTGTATTATTTTAAAAATATTTTTTGTATAGTTTTATATTTGATTTTGTTAACAAGTTGTATTATTTTAAAAGTATTTTTTGTATAGTTTTATATTTGATTTTGTTGATGAAGCATTTGGTATGTTGTTTTACTCCTAGTGGTTGTAGGATCTTCTCTTGGACTTCCTGAATTGGTTTCTGTATTATGAATTTCATTTAATATTCCTTGACAAAAAAAAAAAGAAAAAAGAAAAAAACTGTCATTTAATAACTTTAATTGCAACAGCTTACTAATGTATTTGGTCCTTAAAGTAAGTGTGTGTATAATACAGAAAACTCTGAGTTGGAAATTGAATGAAAGGCCACTATGAAGGAGCAGCAATACCCACAGTACTGTACTGGTCTTAATTCAGTAATAATGTGGCAAAAATGAAAATTATTTTGTAATTATAGTATGTTTTTTTTTTTCCTCATGATACAACCATAAGCTGGTGTTCAGCTTTGGGTGGGCTTCTTTCACTGCGCATTGTTCCATAGATTGATCCTTTTTTGTGGAGTTTTCAAAGTGTGTGGACAATGAGCACAGGAAGAAACTGTGAGACCCACCCTTCTGTGCAGCTGAACACTGTTCCAGAGGTCGGTTTGTCCGTCTGCTTCAGAATGTCTTTGGATGCTTCTTTGTAGGTTTTTGGCTCCCACTTTGCCCAGGACTTTTGTAAGCCTGGGACTCAGCACTCCTCACCACCCCACACACGTTATTACAGCAGGAGGTTAACTGCCAACCACTTCTAGTTTTTAATCTGCCAAAACATACTCTGCAAGTAACATTATGTTCTTCTTTTTAAGATCATTATTTTTTTTACTTCTTTAGCTAATGAGCTTGTGATCCTGCTAACTCTCAAAACTGTAATTAGACGGTAGCTGTACTTCAGACAAATGAATTGCAAAATCCAGTGTCCCTGAAAAGCCAAGACTTGGACACCAATATTTGAATATTAGAAATTAGAATGTGTTTTCAGTGTTCAGGTGTCTAGGCTTCAGTATTCTGTTTGCAAAATGCACTAACTTAATTATAGATTGTTGTGAAGTTTGATGTTTGAAGCACTCAAAAGCACAACAGCAAACATCAAAGAAAATCCCAGGTAGGAATAATTATACATATATATATAAAGGGATTTGAATGAGGTGCAGTAAATAGGATATACATGTTGAGAAACTAAGATGAAATGAATTGTAGAGGTGATCATTCAAGTTTCATTGCACTGAAAGAAAGATGTGAGGGAGAATGGAGTATGAATTGTAGAATTATAAAGTGGTTTTTATCTAGAAAATCAAAATAGGTCTGGATTAGCATTTCTAATTACGATATTTTCTAATTTTTCATATTTTAATTTCGAGGTTTTAATGCTAAGCAAGATTGCACTGTTCTCCGTAAATGGGATAAACTGTTCTTCCTTGCGGAAAAAGCTGTTTAATAAACATATGACATTGATTTTGCTTCCATTAAAAATATACGCTACAAAAATACTTTGATTTTTAAAGCCAAGAATGGTTACCATTGTGGAGCATTAAGAAAAAGGAGCTGCTGGTTTGTAATTTTTCCAAAGCTTTGCTAAAGAGTTTTCTTTGCCAAGAGTATAGTGTTACAGTTTCGAGAAACTGTTTACTAATTGGCTGCAGAGGAGGCAGTGCCTTCCAGCCTGGACTAGAAATAGTTTATGGGGAAGTCGGAAGAAGAATGGCTGTCTTAAATTCCTTTGTTCAGCAAGGACTGGAGATGACTAATGTCAGAAAGTGGGTATTTTACTTAGCTTTTTTTTTTTTTTCCCCCAAGCTGAGTCACATCTTGACCTATTTGGCTTGATAACATGTACTTGTAGTATAAGTGTCTAAAGCTTAAGCTAATTTCCCCACTCTTTCAACAGGGTAAAAATGCTGACAGCTAATAGTCCGTTTGAACTATCACATTTGCTGACTGATCAGCAGATTCAGTAGCAAAATAGAAAATCACTGTTCTGTCCTTTTTGTAATACCTTGTTTGAAGTGATAGCTGCATCACAAGGTTGTTTCCCTACCCCTCTACCCCCATGCTCACTAAATTAGTTTAGATTAGATATGAAATCTGATTAGATTACAGGTTAATGGAGCAATGTCATACAGCAGAAGTTTGTGCTTAACTCGTCCCCCCCCACAAGTAGTGTGGGGTTTGTTGAATTTGTAGCCCTCCTACATTTTTATTTTCCCGTTGGTACTTGCACTGTGTCTGCTGTTTTGCTGGGCTGTGTGACATGGCAGATCAAGGGACTGATCTGGCTCCTGGCAGGAAGGAACCCTTTGAAAAGGCTTCAGTTTACACAGCACAGTGTGTAAGCACATGGAGAAGAGTGGGATAGAACAACAGTGGCTTTTTCATAGCAGAAAAACCAGCTTAGATGCACATAAAACTAGAGCCTCAGAGTTATGTGCTTTCTTCCAGCCTTTTATAAACCTTTTTAGAAGGGTACACCATTTCCTACATGGTTCAGTAAAAACATTCTTGTCCTAGAGGATTTTACCTATACAAGTACTTGTTTCTATCTGTAAATTTTCTGTATTTCTAACAACTGCATGCAGAACAAATATGTTCTCTTCCCAAGCTCCCTTTTGTTTTGCAGCTGCTCTTTGTAAATGGCACAAATCCCATCCATGCCGTTTCCACAACATCCTGATCAGTGTTCCCAACTGTTCTGACATTCACACTTGCAAAAAGAAGCTAGATAGAATGGCCTGAGATGCAACTTAAAAAAAAATGAAAAATTAATTAAGCATTCATTCTTAATGTATAGAATTGCAATGTCTGGCATGTAGAAGCTAGAAAAAGCTAGAAGTTACAAACCTGCAGAATTTGAAAGTCATGATGTAAAACAACTAGTCAATTCTTCAGCACTGCCTTTTAGGTGGGATGCTGGTTGAGACTTCAAATGTGTTATTCAGCTGAATAATACAGATGCTCGAGGAATGCTGCTAACACAGCTGTTTTCTTTTGCCCTTATAATGGGAAAAATATTTAGCATATTTTGATTGTTTCACATTTGAAAAATTGCATTTTAGAGAGTTGTAAAGTCTGCCAATTAATACTTAAGAACTTAGTATTTCTAGAGTTTGCTTTATTCTGAAAGATGTGTTCCCTGTTTGGGAATCTAGTTCTTGAGAATCCTGTGCTTACAGACTTGTCACATTCCAGGCAGCTTTTGTGGCTCCCAGTAGTTTCAGGAATGATCATACAAGGTCAGTTAAAAAGTCCATCAAACAAATATCCCCTCTCTGAGAGTCCCTAGTAAAGAGCATGAAAATAAGGCAAGGCTGTATGGTGAGGGTGGCTTTTTCCCTCCCCTCTGAATACTGTCCTATTCTCTAGTGGTTTGTAACTTAGTATTTTGAGCTATAAAGGGTATTTTATTAATGTCAGATTGATTTTTGTTGTTGTTTGTTTTGATCTTTTTGTTGTGAACTTGTCCACCAGAAAACCCTTGATCATATTCTGTTGAAGGACATTATGCTAACTTCCTAGTATTTGATGTTTTAATTATCTAAGTATTGTCTTCATTTTTATGCATAAGCAAACTTTCAGTCAAAATGGGTGTGTTACACTGTGTTGTGTTACTGTGCTTTCCTTGGGTTTGTATTTTTTTGTTTGTTTGTTGTTTTTTCTCATTGATATTGAAACATTAATCCTTTTGTCTGGGAGAGAGAAGAATCAGTTTCTATAGTCAATCATATGTAAGGAATTGAAGTTCAGCTTCAACTTACCAACTCTGCATAGAACAATGCATTTATAATTTTCAACATTCTTGCACAGACACCACTAGTCAAATAAGTACTTTTTAAACTAACGGAATCTGGAGTGGAAGAAATGTGGGCTATGCAGACTTCTCAGCCAGCTGTCTTAAAGCTGCTTCTTCCCTTTCTTTCAGACTAAGAGTAATGATGACCTCTTAGCAGGGATGGCTGGTGGCGGTGGAGTGACAATGACCAATGGTGTTAAGGCAAAGAAGAGCACTTGTGTATCAACAGCATCCTCAGCTTCAGGGGTGACCATGAACAGTCTGGAAAATAAACCCAAAACTATTGCAGGTAAATGGATAAATTCATCCTTAAAGGTGGTAGTTGTGTGGCTTTTTATTTTCCTATTATGTATTGAGGATCCAGGCTGACTAATGAAGTGGTCAGTAAGGCCACGGTCAAATCAAACACCTCCTGTGCTCTTTTCCTGTTTTTTACTAATATAATTGCCTTTTTGGAGCATGTTGCTTTTATTTTTTTTCATTACTAATTATGCACCTACTATATAAAACTAGATAATATAATTAATCTAGAGAATCATAGATTTGTTTAAAATAATTTAATTTTTCTAAAAAGATCTATCTCACAAGCACTAAATCTTTAGGATGTGATCACTTGTTGCAGTCAACATTTTGGACATTCTGTATTGCTGTATAGAAATAAAGTAAGAGCTTTAAGAAACTGTTCAGAAAAGTGAAATTATTTAGTGTGTTATCAATATGGATGGAAGTATGTCTTGCCTTTCTTTGTTATATGTTGGATTCAATAGTGCTTGCAAAGCTGTAAAGCATCTGGAAATAAAGAAGTGATGATCTATCCTCGTCTTTATGAAATGAGATGAAAATACAAAAAACCTTAACTTTCATTTTGGGGAATCATCATGTGTGATTCATCACTAAAAGCCTGCATTCAAATCTACTGAAAAGAGGGACAAATTTGAGCTTGTAGGAATAGCACTGCTGCAGGCTTTGTACAGTTTGTCAGAAGCTGTTGAAGACAGAAAAAAGAAACTTGCAAATGTTAAACTTTAAGGTCTAACTCATTTTCAAAATACCAGTATAGTATAACAATTGTTGAAACATGTATCAATTAAAACATAACTGCCCTGATTAATGATTCAGGTTGTATAAATGTGTACTCTGAATGTATTTTATGTACACATTTAGAGTGTGTTTACCAGTGTGATTCAGAAAATCTACCACTGTATTGCTGATACAAAATCCATAGTCTTCTATTACAGATACTGTATTTTAAATTACTGTTCCTAACTTTCAAAAAACATCTAGGTACAAGTTCCACAACTAAGCGTAGCACTTCATCTGGAAATAAAGAGTCAAGCTCTTCTAGAGAAAGAATACGTGATCGTTCTCGTTTAAGCCAGAGCAAGAAGCTGCCTTTGACTGGTCAGGGGACCAATGATACGGTACTGGCAAAACGCTCCCGTGGTCGCACCAATCCAGAATCGGATATTCGAATGAGCAAGTCCAAATCAGACAATCAAATCAGTGACAAAGCTGCATTGGAAGCAAAGGTGAATGATCTTTTGACATTAGCGAAAACTAAAGATGTGGAAATCTTACATCTGAGAAGTGAACTAAGGGATATGCGTGCTCAGCTGGGACTTAACGAAGATCAACTTGAAGGTGATGAAAAATCTGAAGAAAAAGAGGCCATTGTTGTCCATCAGCCAACTGATGTAGAGTCTACGTTGCTACAGTTACAGGAACAAAACACTGCCATCCGAGAAGAGCTCAACCAGCTGAAGAATGAGAATCGAATGTTAAAAGACAGACTAAATGCATTAGGCTTTTCTTTGGAACAAAGGCTGGACAACTCTGAAAAACTCTTTGGCTATCAGTCTTTGAGTCCAGAGATTACAGCTGGCAACCACAGTGATGGTGGTGGTACTCTGACATCTTCAGTGGAAGGTTCTGCTCCTGGATCAATGGAAGACTTGTTAAGTCAGGATGAAAACACTTTGATGGACAACCAACATAGTAATTCCATGGATAATTTAGACAGTGAGTGCAGCGAAGTTTATCAGCCACTGACATCAAGTGATGATGCCTTAGATGCCCCATCATCTTCAGAGTCTGAAGGCGTACCAAGTATAGAAAGATCTAGGAAGGGAAGCAGTGGCAATGCAAGTGAAGTGTCCGTAGCTTGTCTGACAGAACGGATACATCAGATGGAAGAGAATCAGCACAGTACAGCTGAAGAGCTCCAAGCCACACTTCAAGAGCTTGCAGATTTGCAGCAAATAACACAAGAGCTAAACAGTGAGAATGAAAGACTTGGAGAGGAAAAAGTAATCCTCATGGAATCTTTGTGCCAGCAAAGTGACAAGTTAGAACACTTCAGCCGTCAGATTGAGTATTTTCGGTCCCTTTTAGATGAACACCATATTTCATACGTAATTGATGAAGATATGAAAAGTGGTCGCTACATGGAGTTAGAGCAACGTTATATGGACCTAGCAGAGAACGCTCGGTTTGAGCGAGAGCAGCTGTTAGGTGTTCAGCAGCACTTAAGCAACACTTTGAAGATGGCAGAACAAGACAACAAGGAGGCTCAAGAAATGATAGGGGCGTTAAAAGAACGAAATCACCACATGGAACGGATTATTGAGTCAGAGCAGAAAAGCAAAACAGCGATAGCATCTACCTTAGAGGAGTACAAAGCCACAGTAGCCAGTGACCAGATTGAGATGAACAGGCTGAAAGCTCAGTTAGAGCACGAAAAGCAGAAAGTGGCTGAGTTGTATTCTATACACAACTCTGGAGATAAATCAGATATACAAGATTTGCTGGAGAGTGTCAGGCTGGATAAAGAAAAAGCAGAGACCTTGGCCAGTAGCCTGCAAGAAGAGCTGGCACACACTCGTAATGATGCCAACCGACTGCAAGATGCCATTGCTAAGGTAGTGTCTAAAACAAACTTGTATTTTAATATCCTGTGTACACCATGACCTGATGTTGGTTACTGTAGTTCTTTTAGAAATAAAGGATTAATTATGAGGTTGATTGGATTGCAGTAGTGTTAGGATTGGTTACTTTCTCTTAACCTTTGTTGTGAAAATGACGGAGTCCTTTTTAAAAATTCTATAGATACATTCAGCCACAGGGTAACTGTCATGTTAGTTTGTAAAAATACTGGTATTTAAACTCTGCAACTTATTTCAAGGGCCAAGCTTTACCAGTATTTAAGATACTGTACGAACTTTGTGCTGAAATTGCATGCCTTCTGCAGGAGTTTCAAGGAGTTAATGCCAAACCGGTGGAAGAGGGATGTCACTGAGAATGTACTGGGAGTCAAAGTTTGAAGTGATAACCTAGCTGTTCATGACTTATAGGACTTTTCACAGGTGTTGAGAGAATATTTTGAAGTTCCAGCTTATTCAAGTTGGTTCAATTAACTTAGAATAAACTAATGATAAAGAAAGCAGAAAAGTAGCTTTTTCTCCAATCAAGAAATAACTAATTTGGAGGTAGACAGAGATTTTACCAAATGTAATTTTATTTACTGAATACATATTTTAGTTTTAAATGAAGGGAAAATTATAAGCTTTCAAACAATTATTATTAAATATGGCAAATATACATAGGTTTTTTTACTAATGATCCACCCAGGAGCACCCTGTGTGTTGACTGGTTTTTAGATCAAAATGTGTATTTCTAGTTCTAGAACAGCTATTTTGACTCAGATATAAGTAATTTATCTAGTAAATATGTCTAGTAAATGCATTTATCATAATTTAATATACAAATAAGAGTAATAAAATTTATTCAATTTGGGAATAAAAGTTTAACTCTGGCTTAGGTAAACAGTTGCACTAGAACAATACCTTTTTAAAAGCTTACACTTCTTGTCTCTTACTTTTTTATGGTTGCAGAAATATATTGTAAGTACGGTAGTTACGAAACCAGAAGTGTTTTTAAAATGCAACCAATTTAGTTATGACAAGATATGTTCTTTTTCAGGTTGAAGATGAATACCGAGTGTTCCAAGAAGAAGCCAAGAAACAAATTGAGGATCTCAATGTGACTCTAGAAAAACTTCGGACAGAACTAGATGAAAAAGAGACTGAGAGAAGTGACATGAAAGAAACTATCTTTGAGTTGGAGGATGAAGTAGAGCAGCATCGTGCTGTGAAGCTTCATGACAATCTCATCATATCCGATTTGGAGAGTAAGTGTTACAAGTTTCTCTTGTGAGAGAAATGATAATTTAAGAACAGCTGAAGTAGAACACTGTAATAGTGAAAATATTTTCACTTGTCTTTTGTATGTCTGAATTCAAGTCAGACTGGGCTCTGCAGAACCCTTATACAGCAGGGGAAAAATATCAAGTTAGTGTTGCTTTTCCAGTTCTGGTAGTAATTGGTGTGGGAATAAAAACCTGTGAATTGAGAATAAATATCACATCTGATAATGCTGTTTTCAAGTTGTTTTTCAACTTAGAAGAACATGTAATTACAGACTTAATCATAGTGTACTCCTTGTGTATTTTGGAGACTGGATGATTGATTTAGTGTTTTGATGGGGTTTTTTAAGTATGTTCTCTCTTTCAAGTGCCTAAATATTAGAAGTTACCAGGTAGCTTGAGAATGTTTATAATTCATTATTTCTCCCACCTGAAGAAAGGTGTTTTTATTTGCAAAATAGGTGAATGGAGGCCCTGAAAGTTACAAAAGTTAGAGCTGACTCGACAATATGGATGTATTGTATATCTCTTCCTGTGTAGATTTGCTCAAGTCATGAAACCGATCTGTGAACCTAAAAATTAATCTGACAAACTTCAAGCAAGTTAGAATAAATCTGTTGACTCTTGCCACCGTACAAAAAATGATTGGGACTTATAATGAAATTCATACTTACAATATACTTGTCTAGCTCTCCCTGCCTTAGTTACCTCTCTGATCTCCAAGACCTGCTCAGACATTCACAGGCTGGAATTCTGCAATTAATCTCCATCTAAATAACAACTTGAGCAACTGTACCCTGGCAAGCTGTATTTGGACAGTGCTACATACAGAATTCAAATACCTGCTATTCTTCCATGGTGTACAAAGACTAAACAAGACAGCAAAAAAACCAAAGCATGATCCCTTTTAACAGCAAGGGAAATAATCATAGAAGGGATTTTAAATTGATCTGCTATCAAGAAAAGGTAGTCTCTTAAGCAAGCTAAATTGTTTATTCAACTGAAGCTCAATGTCTTCAGACATGTGGCTGTCAGCTTGGTTTATCTTGAAAGACAATCACTGTTTCTCTTTACAAAATTGCTTTAGGTTTTTATTCTGCATTTTTTTTTCCTCATTCTGTTGCAAAACCAGACTGACATTTGCTTGAGAGCAGGAGCTGAGGCACACAGTCAGTAGCTCTCACTTTGTTCATGAAGTTTGTAACAGAGTCTTAAAAAGGTTGAACGCTTTTTTATTTGCATTGTTTTGTCCGTTAACTGAAATGCATTCATACAGAAAACAGCACCATCATCAAGTAAATATTTAGGTATTTGCCTAGTAATACCTGATTACAAGGCAGCTCTAATTTTTAGATGCTTCTGTTGTGGGGGTACAAAACAGTTGCCAGGTATTTCACTTAAACTGGTAAAAATTCAGGCAGACAAACTTCTACCCGGGAATAGATTTTCAACAGAAATTATGACAGTCTTAGTTACTCATTGCTCTTGAAATAGTTTGGAAAATGTAACTGTACTGGCGAATGACCTGGTGTGATCCTTTAGGGAAGAAATTCGGTATTTTAGTTATAGGCAGGAAGCAGAGTGGCACCTAGTGGCGCTAGAAAAGCATGGCACCCGAAGAATTGTGTAAACTTAAAAACCTATTTTTCTTTGACCACTTTAAAACATTCTTCATTATGGGTTCATAATTAAACCCCATACAGGAGTTTCTTGGTGGTAGCCTGTAAGTAGCGACAGCAAAGAACAGCATCTCGAAAAATCTGGGACTTAGAGGTAGTACATACAACATATACAGGACAGAATTTTAATAATTTGTATTAAAGTGACAGAAAAGTAGATCTTAGTAGTAGTAAGTTATCTTATGCTGACCAGAGTTTTGGTCTGTTCTGGTATTCTGTCAGTCAAATGTATGATGTCTGTATTTTTAGGTGTGGAAAATTTACTGTAGGTTCAGGTATTATAAAGCACTAGTTAGAAGAACGGTGTTTTTTTCAGCCTAAATAACCGTGTGTAATAAAGATCCATAAAGGTTTTCATTAGTGAACTTTTATTTTAGATTTTAAAATATGACACAATCTAACCCACCCCCTAAGGAGAGGATTTTTGCCTAACAGCAAAGTTACTGAGTGAATGAAAGTGATGGCAAGACAACTCAGAAATGCCAAGTGATAAATGATGGAAAATTATTACTTAAAGAATTAATAAAAGAAAGACTTTACAGTTAGGAGAAAGATGCCTCGTAGATGGTGGTGAGTGTTCATTCAATTTAATGGTTAATCAGCACTAAATAGTGCTGCAGGAATGTGAAATGCTCTAGCACTGGTACTTAGGGCAGCTTCATTGTGAGCTTTCCAAACACCAAAAAGAAGGGTAACAAATGTATAATGAAACATTTTTCTCAGTAATCTGAATACTGAACTGTCTTATTTTAGCTGTTAATATATTGTCTGCCTGCAAAAACTGGGATCGCTTTGATGTAGACAGCAGGATGTAAACTGCATTGATTGGAAACATACAGCATGTTCCTGATGTCCATCCAGATGTAGCAGGAACTGTAGTCAGTGGCAGCTGAGCTCCTTACTCCTGGGATGAGGAGTTTTAAGCATAGTGCTTCTGTATTGTACCTGAAAAGTCTATGAAATGTTAAAGCCACCACTCACTAGCGGGCAGAGATGAAGCAAGGTGTCCTCACCATGAGTCTGTGGGTACTGGAGTGAGTGAGGGACTGGGAGAGAGCAGGCATTGCACTAGATGGCGTGTTTCCTCGGGTTTTCATTTCTGACTCCTTTCGGTTTTTCACGTAGCCAAGCTGTCACATCACTCATCTTCAGTGACTAAGGGGAAAAAGGAAACCTATTCTTTCAAGCAGTTAATAAGAGTTTGTGAGGATTTTTTTTCAGAGAACATTGTCTCCTGATTTGCAGAGAATTGATATTTGTAGGTTAGCTTATCAGCTGTCAGGTGTTTCTTCTGAAGCCTGAAAATACCCCTTGCATGTTCACTTAGCACAAGGTACATGTGCTAAACATACCAGTTCTCCTAATCCTTAACTATTTAAATCAATAAATTTTTTGGACAAGGGTAGGGTAGCAAGAAGGTTAATATATCTAATGTTCTTTTATGGAGCTGAGCAGCATTAGTGTTAAATTCTTCTATATCTCATTTTTAAAAGGGTCTTGACAGCAGTTGTGAAATGAATTTTTACTGTACCATATTTAGGCCTTTTCTACCGTAGTGTTGGAAAACTCAATTGGATGCCAGTACTTTCCCCCCCCTGTCCCCTTAACACTGGACCCTTAAAAAATTCAGCTTTCTTGCTGTATAGACCTGTTGTCTGACAGTGGTGAGCTCAAAAGCAAGATTCATATGCAAATCTCCTGACCTTTGGTATATTTGTAACCAGTGTCTCTTCCTCATACAAGGCAGCTATAATTCTTAAATTAACTGTAATGCTGGCTTTATGTAGATGTGATTATACTGAGATAGCCATTTCTATGCTAAAAAATTGAAATGCTATCCTAGTATAAGGCAAACTGATGTAACTAGTACAAAAACTGCAAGAATGCCCGTTGTGGATTTGCCTGTGTCAGGAGTACTTGATTTGGTTTTGCTTTATCAGGAATTGTAATGTCATGTTTTGAAACTGCTATGCACATCTGAATATTGCAAGTCTTTTAAGTCTTTTTTTTTTCCTTTCTTACTTTTTAGGCAAGAATTGCAGATACTGAATACAGTGATACTTTTTCTCTTACAAAATTCAGATGCTATCTTAGTTTCTTCCTCTCACCTCCAGCCCTAGTTATAATGTTTTTCTTTACCATTTGTAGCCTGCATTTCCCATAATTTATTTTTCTACCTTTTAAAGAGCAAGGCCTTGTCAAACTATGATTTAAATCAGTATATTTTGTAAAATTTAGACATAATTGAATCCTGCAGTAAGACACAAGCAGCTTGCTGATTTGCCATTGTTGATTATCCTAGTCATTCATCAGAATGGTGTCCTTGTTCTTCACTTGCCCTAAACCATAGTTTCTTTCCCTTTTATCTCAGTCCTCTTTCTTGTCTATCCTTCTTAAAAGGAGGAGACTGGATAATGGTAGAAGTGCCTGTCCTGCCCTACTGAAAATTGCAGCACATGCAGGTAGAAAGGGTTTGTGTGTGTTAGAGAAGAATTGTGGAGGTTGTGAGGATGCAGGAAGGAAGGATACCAGAAGGCAGCAGTACAGATAATTCCTGTCTCTGTACCTATTTTGACTTCTCGAATTTTCGAGCTGTAATTGGTGACACAATGCAAAGAATGGAGTTCAGGCTCTAAGAGGTGGAGTTGTTTAATTTAGTCTTAATTTTTCACTGTGTTTTGAACCCAGTTGCAGTTTGGTAGTTCGTTTCAAGTTGGTTTTTTTTGTTTTGTTTTTGAAAATCTCTTCGATTGATTGGGGGAGAAGACTGTTTCCAACAACTGCTGTGAAGTGCTCTGTATTGTTTATAGTAACTGCAGAATATTCAGACCATTGTGTTTTACTTCAAAGCATAAATACACTAAAAGTTAATGGTGCATTTCATATCTCACAAAAGCTCAAAACAATGGCATTACACAAGGTTTCACGCTGGATGCATTTATAGTTTCTGGTTTGTGGTTATTTTTGGATGCACTATAGCTTGCTTTTAGTAGTAGAACAAATTTTATTTTTATAAACACATTTTCTTTGAACTGTCTTTAGAAGATAAAATGGTCATCCACTAGATTTTGTTTCAAAATGCTACTGGAAACTCTTTAGGGCATGTTAATTTGCTATCATTTGTGAAAGTTATCTAATTTGCAGTGGGGTTTTTTTAGCATGTGATTAAAGGAAAAAAGGGTGAGGAGGGGGAGCAACTTCTATAACTGTGACCTAAAACTGGCATCCTAGTGCTGATATTAGCTCAAACAAGTGTATACAGAGACAAGCTAAAAATTGGAGGGCTTTGCTTAAATATCACGTTAGCATGAGATTTGAGTGGCCCACTCTGTTAGGCTTATCTTCAAAGCTTAATGATTGGTCAGATGCATCTTGAAATGTGCAGTCTTATAAGGAGGAGATAAATACAGAAATATCTGTCTAATTTTAGTGTTTCAGCTTTTCCAAGCCTGAAAGGTTATCATGTTTTCAGGCCAGCTGAGGTTTGTATCATTCTTGTAAAGAAATTGACTGTGTCATTAAAGTCTCTGTACTTGGAACTGTTGAGGCAAAACTCAAGAATTTCTTCTGATAAAGAAACCAAAAGGAATTCCATGATTGGAAAATTGAAATGTTCTTATGAGCATAGTTGAAGCTCATCAGCATAAATCACCTTAAATCTGTTCTTAGTCTTTATTACATCTGATTTAAACATTTTTGAAATGCTTACTATTTTCCATGTAGCCTGCCATAGCCTCATTTTTATTAAGAAAAGCCTGTTGACAAAAGACCAGGAGTACCGAAGATGTAGGCTTATTTGAGAGGATGTTAGTAGGTATTGGCAGAACAAATGATTTTGAATAAACTCTGGTTTAATGGTTTTCCTGAGACCTGATACCCAAATAAAAGCACTGGAAAGTTTTTTCATGTTAGAAAATGAGAGCCACAAACCTTTGCTGTATCAATCTGTTTTTACGAGCATATATCTGTACACCTGTCTTCTGATAATTTAAACATCTATTATGCAGTTCCATAGATTTTTGCCAAGGTTTTGTATTTTGAACAGCCTAAATTTATTAGACACCTTCAATCTTTTTGTGGAAAGAGCATCGCTAATATACGGTAAAAATATTTGTTTCAAGCAGATTTTGGAATAATGAACCTGAACAAAAACTGCATTGAGTCAGCTGACCCATCATTTTTACCGTTTGGAAATAGCTACACGATGCTGTAGAAATAAAACATCCTAGAATCCAAAGATGCTAGGATATGACAAACTAATTCAGTGAAGTGACAAACTAATTTGAAATTTATGCTGTGTTCTTCTTCTTTAGTTGCTTAGTTGTAAGAATGGAGTAGTCAGTCACATTGTCTTTGGTATTGAATAAAGTAGCAAATGAATAATAATTGCAGTAGCCAGTCTGTCAGACGCCGCGTGAGGAGCTGGTGGTGATCAAGCTGCATACCCTTTTGTATCACTGCTGACAGATTTAGGGGACCATCTCTTTCAAAACATGATCTCATAGACTGTTTGTCTATTTGCTGTAGATATAGCTTGTTTCAGCTTCAAATAGTAGCTTGACAGACTAGAATGTGAGATTCTTGAGGACATGAGTAGAATTTTATCCCTGTTGAAGGCATGGCCGTGAATGTTATGTCAGCTGCTTTGTGGCACGGAGTAAATAGTAAATCGAAAGGCTTTGTGTAGCTGCAGCATACATTTGAAGAGGGAAAAACCCTAGACATCCATGTTTTTAGGATCCTTCCCTGTTAAATTACCTACCTTGTTTATTTACTCTGTTATCGTTTTGTCATTTTAATATTGTGAAGGGTAGAGAGGAGACTGAGATTTGTACAAGAATTTAGTTTGCTTTGTGCTGTTCTCCTCTCCAGTCAGGGAAGTATGTACCTATTGACTTTTTCTGTTAAGGTATTTCTGCTCATACTGTTTTTCTCCAGATGGCTTTAGTTATAACAGTGTATTCTCTGAGGAATTTTAAAAAAATATTTGCAGGTTGTTTCAATTACTCTTTTTTAAGTAAAGAGATCCCCAAGATCTTACAGAGAATGTGATTCTTTTTTTTTTTCCCCCAGATACAGTTAAAAAACTTCAGGACCAAAAGCATGACATGGAAAGAGAGATAAAGAATCTTCACAGGAGACTCCGGGTAGGTTAAAACCTAAAAGCTCAGTAAATTGTAAACTTGGAATGTCATAAGAACTGCATGTGAAATTGTGAAAAAATATATGATTAGATGCAATACCATTAAAAGAATTATTTCTGAGAGATAGGTATCATATGGGAATATATTTATTAACCTACAGACAGTAAAGAATTAAACTCTGAAAAATTCTCAGTGCCACAGATATGGTGTTGGGCTTTGAGGAAATGTTCCTATGTCTTCTGATGCATAGTTTAATTTTATTTTTTTCCCCTCCACTTTGAGCATTTTCTTTGTTTCTCGAAAAGAAATTAATGACCTTGGAAGTCTAGTTATTTCCTGCAAAACTTCTTAAATTTAACTTGTAAGTTAGGTTGTGCCTATGTCAGTGATGAGTGCCTTTATCATTTCTGTAAATTGTTTCCTGTAACAGTGTAGGAAAACTATTAATAATAAGGATAACTTTTATTTTTAACTTCAAAATTCTTGCTGCTGCTTTGAATTTAAAGTTTTATTTATTTACAGGAGGAGTCAGCAGAATGGCGTCAGTTCCAGGCTGATCTACAGACTGCAGTTGTTATAGCAAATGATATAAAGTCTGAGGCCCAGGAAGAGATAGGAGACCTGAAGCGTAGATTACATGAAGCTCAGGAGAAAAATGAGAAGCTAACTAAAGAGTTGGAGGAAATAAAGTCACGCAAGTATGGAAAAGACAACAGGGATATTGTCTCTTTTGTAGGGAGGGTACAATTTTGAAAGTCCAGTATCTTAATTCTTATTGAGACTCTGGAAGTTTGTAATCCTCTCACTGTGAGGACCTGTATTTCAACAAGCTGCTTTACGCAGACTTTCAGGGGTCGAAATAGGTAAACTTTTAAGAACAATGTTTGTTTCTTTATCCTGTATCGTTAATCCATCCAAGAATATCCAGATGGACACTTTTGCAAAACCAGGTTAAGTGGAGGATTTTTCCTATTTAACAATGGGACACTATTTAACATCACTCAGTGTAAAAACAAGCAGTGTTGGCTTTTCTGTACCAACATTAATACCTCTTATTAGCAGCCACTGCTTTCAGTATGTAAAAATACAGATGGATTTTTACCCAAGAAGAAACTTTTGACTAGTTCTGCATATGTCTTGTACTGTATTCTTTCCACTGATAGTTGTTTCAGAGAATAATTAGAGATGCTTTGGGTATAAAAACGTTTTTAATAAAAACAGTTCAAACTGTGATGTATTGTGGCTTGAATTAGGTGCTACAGTTATTTAGAAGCTGAGTAATTTGTCTTTCAAAAGTATTAAAGTCCTCAAATCCATAGAATAGGGACATCTTGGACAGCATCATTTGAATCTGACTACATTGTCTCTAGGAATTGAATACCTATATAGCTTACAATTACTGTAATAATGTTTGTGCTGTATATATGTTAAATGCTTTTTTTCCCCACGTGGATGGATGTTTTACAGGATACATGACACTTCACCTAGCAGCCAGTAGGATATGAGATAATACAAGCTATGAAAGTTGGGAAAAAAGCTGGTGGTAGGGAGAGCAGAGTGGTTATACTGAAAATGGAGAGTTATCTGGATGGATGAGTGTTTGGTGTAAAGTGTCTTATGTGAAGTAAGATCACTAAATAAATAACATGAACAATTCTTACTAATACATTTCAGCCAGAATTGTAATTGTTCAATTACTGCTTGCAAGTGAACCTTTGAGGTTACAGGTGCACTTTTGAAGGTAGAATTGGCTTGCTGATTCCGGTCAGTGTATTTATTATTAATGTATACACAAGCATTTTTTACCATTTGATTCACTGCAGATGAGGAACAAAGAGGCAACTGAATCAGATTCCTTGGCAGTGCTGTAGCTACTGTATTGGATGGAAGGTGGTAGGGAAGTCTTTTATGGCACCTGAAGCAACAATCAGTCAATGTTTGTTATTACAGACTGTAGAAAATAGGTTGCTTCAAACAGTTCCTGTCTTGTGAGTGACACTGAATGCAATAACCACCATAAATATTCTGTACTAAAAATCTGTTTTTTTAAACTAATTCATATGCTGCCTAAAGATATATGCCAGAAATGTATTCTTACCTCCTTAGTGTTCATTTAAATTGTTTTCTGTTTGTGCCTACTGAACAACTTTCCTCTGAGCTGATTATTTTAATGTGAAATGAGGAAATCCTTAAGGATCAGTTTTTCCTATCAATATGTACGTTTGTGTGTTTGAGAGAGGAGCAGAAATTAAGCCTTAAGTCAAGTATTGATTTTGATAGACTTTTTCTGTGGTGCTTGAGCTCTCTTGCTGACAAATAGTAAGAACTTACAGTGATAATTAAAGTTGATAATCTATTTCTAAGTTACAGTGGAAAGAAAACTAGGTTAATGTAGTGACTGATTTGGACCATAGATTTTAATATGGCTTCAAATTTTTGTTGATTTTTTTAACACTTTGCCATGTTAAAATGTTTTTCAAATGCCTAAATGATTTCAGGCAGGAAGAGGAACGCGGTCGAGTGTACAATTACATGAATGCTGTAGAGAGAGATTTGGCAGCTCTGAGACAAGGAATGGGCCTGAGTCGCAGATCATCCACCTCCTCAGAGCCAACTCCTACTGTAAAAACACTCATCAAGTCATTTGACAGTGCCTCCCAAGGTAATTATTTTTGACCAGTGTAGTAGCTGTACAAAGTGAACGATTTTGCATACGTTGACATGGACACTGCTAATGGCTTAGCTAATTCATAGGTAAGTTGTTTTATTTTACTGTCATGACCTGTAAGTGATGGCTGAAACAAACCAGCCTGAAGTAGATTGCACAACAGATTGTTCACTGCAGTTAAGTGCAAGCATCTTTTTTTGTCTTGTCTTTATTTTTTCTTTACTGTTGCATTGCTGATGACTCATATGCTAGAAGCTTTGATTCAGTGCTCCTGTATTAGAAATACATAAACACATATTACACGCATAATTATAGCTGGAAGCACAGCTGATTTCAGCTTTACTATTAAAATGTGAATTTAATGTGCCAAATTAAGCATTCTAAAAACCATATAATAGCTAGAGCTGAGTTTATTTTAATAACTACCATTCTTATAGTCAAAGTGCTGATGAAAGTTAAAAATAAGGTCAAACCAGTATCACCTATTGAAAGATACAGGGACTATTTTCTCAAATGAAAGCAATGTCACGGTTGAGACAATGGACTTTACTGTAATTCTCTGACTGTGGGAACAGGTGCTGTTGTCCTTCTCTATAGATGAGCAGAATAAGGAAACCAAATAATTATCCCAAAATGAGAAACACTTGTGTTTTAGCTTTGACTGCATGTGGGACCTTGAATGGATTAAAGTATTTCCCTCATCAAAGCCTTTTGGCTTTGAATTTCATTTATAATAATGTCACTGTAAGTCTCTGATGTAAAAACCTTGGCTGGAAGCAGACTATACTACCAGAGAGACTTACAGTACTGTACTGTGCATGACAAATCTATTTTGAATTGCTGATAACCAGAAAATTTGTTAAGGTATAGAAGCATCTCTGATTCTGTAAATGGTTTTATTTACATGTTTCTCTTTGTTCATAGGTATTTATAGATTTTTATTTTCCTAGTGTTAATTCAGAAGATTTGTAATCTGTTACTGGATAAAGGTGCTTTCTTGCCAGAGTTAGTTTGGTAAAATGATAAATCACCCCTCCCTTCTTTTTAATCTTTTATTTCAAGTTGCTATCTGCCTTCTTCCTCAGCATTCATGTCTCATCATGCTGTTAAATAATCAGGTGGCTGATTCACCAATACAATATTTGTCTGGTTTTGTGCATTTCCAAACATGTTATTTAATCCCAAAATTTCAGGAACTATCTTTACCTATATAATATGTAGCTCCTGTGGACTTTGATTGGAAACTATAAAGGAGAAGCAGGTGATATAAGTTATTTTTCTTGTCTTACTGGCAGACCCAGGAGCATGCTACCATCTCTTTAATTATCTGGAGATCAGAGAACTAATAATGCCATCATTTGCATCTGCCAGGGTAATAGCATCCTACACCTTAGCCACGTCCACCCCCAGTAAACTTAAGTTTTTACCATAGATGATAGATTCAAGACAGACAATGAAAGTAATTACAGAGGAGTAAACGTGTAGGCATACTTTTAAATTATTTTGCAGTCAGTTAGTAATTGAAATTCTGAAAGATGTTATCTGGTCTAACTAGTAATGTAAAGTACAAGGAGAGAGTTTGCTGTAACAGCCAGCCTCCTGTTTCACTGCAATGCTCACAATGGCTTCCTTTCTGCGTTTCTTCTAGTTCCAAGCCCTGCTGCTGCCGCAATTCCTCGCACTCCCCTGAGCCCAAGTCCCATGAAAACTCCCCCGGCTGCTGCTGTATCCCCTATGCAGGTAGGTCTTTTATGACTGCACTTAATCCCTCTTTGTAAAGAAGAGCATGTGAAACTACAGGTGGTAATATACAAATATTGACTGACTTTGTGGGGAAATAATGATAAAATGGTGCCTCAAGTAAGTAATTACTAAATTGTTCAGTCTAACAGAAGAGTCTCTCACTGAGAACCATGCAGTAAATACAAAATTTGGCATAATTAGGAAGTTCTTCTTATGTATTCCCAACCCTTACTATTCCTGTGCTACTGAGAAGTATGGGAGGAAAACTTTGTTTGCATTCCTTAGTTTTAGAGTTGCTGTTTGTCAGTTCTTAGTCCCGTGCCTGGCATGGAAACGGCAGTAATCCCCTCTGGGCAACAGACTGGGATCTCTACAGAATCTGTCAGCCATCATCAGTATAAATGTGCAATACAAGGACATGTTGCTTGGGCTTTTGATATCAGACCTGACCAGAGAGAAATGAAATAGTTGTGAATTGGTTACCTGTGTTCACTTGGTACTGACTGAGAGTTTGGCCACTTGCTGATTGTACTGTGTATTTTGTTCTGTCCTCTCTGAGGCCTTGTGCATTTGTTCAGCTGCTGCAGGAGCCCAGGTACACGAAGATTGCATCATCGGTACCCTAATACTCAGCTGTATAGGTCACTGTTGGTTTTATTATCTCACTAGCTGCGTTAAGTGAGATTTTGGCAATAGCCAACAAGTTTAAGGACAAAGCAGATGGGACCAGATTCGCAAATAAAAATCAAAGAATGTACTATATGTTTTACTCCTTTAATGTCAGTAAATCTCCTATTGCCTTCAAGATGCTACTAACTAGAAGTATCAAAACTTGATTTTTGTACTGCAGGTCAGCATAATGTTTTGGTAATAAATCCTCTCCTTGTGAATTGAAGAATCTATATCCGTGTTGGCCTTTAGTGATTTAGGAACAATTCCTGGAACAGACTGACTGTTCTCATGTGCTCAGACTAGTGCAGTTTTATTCATTTAAGTGTGGATTTCATAAAACAGCAGAAGCTCTCATAAAAAGCATTTAATTATTACTCTTTGCTTTGAGGCTATTTCCTGTGGCTCAGTCACTCTTGACAGCAGTTTTCTAAAGCAGTTAAATGTGACAAGTTCTCCGACAGATGCTTTGTTCCTATTGATCTGTCTTTATATTTCTGTTTATTTCTGTGCTCTTGTAGGAAGAGACACACTTAATCTCATGTTCTCAAAGGCTAGACCAGAGCTTTGGCAGACAGAAGACTTTTTGACAAAGCCTAAGGCTTATTTCACTTTATTTACCTGTAAATTAACCATGAACCAAAGTAATATCTTACAGTACTGCAAACCTGCTCAGGTTTACAGCCCTTGTTTTGATGTTCTCAATCTGCCTCAATTACTTGAATTTTGAATTCTGTTTCTGGTATAGAACCAAGTCATTAATGGTTGGATATGCATTAGTGGCAAACATTGCCTGAAAAACAAAGGGGAGGGCGTATAAATGAAAACAGCTTCTGTTGGCTTTTTGAAGATAGGTGGTTTTCTTGAAAGTATTTGTAATTATCCAGAAGACAACTGGGTTTTGTGGCCTTGATTATGTAAATTGCATTTCAAGGATATTTTCTGTTCAAGAGAGAAGGGGTTCGGGTTCAAAACCAAGTTTCATCATATTTTCCTTTTCTTTATTACCTTGTTTTCTACTGTTGTCTTGTGCAATTTTTGTGTATTTTTTTGTCTGTGGGTTTTTGCTTTCTTGCAATTGAAAAGCAGGACTTTAATAAGTAGTCACTATGTGAGTTGATTTATCTACTCCCATATTATAGAAGTCACCCGCGGTTTAAGATCTTGAGTAAGGGTGGAAGGGTTGATCTCTGTATGGGTGTTGCAGTGCTTATTAACATCAATTCTCAGTTGCTCTTAAATGCTATCACAGGGGAAATATTTACATGGGCACCTACTGATAAACTAGCACTACTTCAATATTATGATAAGATGGATTGGTTGCAAAAAAGATTCTCCAAGTACAGATGCATCAACATGTGCCCTCTCTGAATTATGTGTGTCACTTCAGTTTTGTGTTGGACTGTGCTATGAATTTCCTCAGTCTTGGAGGGTTTTTGTTTGCTTTGTTTGTTTTTTCTTTACAGTATCTATAAGGAGATACATTCTTGGATATATTTTTGCAACTGAAAACAAACAAATAAAACCCTTTCTGGCTTCAGGTCCAAGCCTGCAGTGGGACATAGCTGTTATTTACCGTAGCGCTTAGCAATACTGCAAAACAATTTAGGAAGAGAGGTATGAAGAGAATGCTCTTCAGAATGTAAAAACAGCCCTGCTGGGTTAGCCCAGAGCTCAGCTGGTCTGGTATGCCACTGAGACTGACCAAAGCAGTTGCTGAGGGAGGAATATAAGGACAAGGAAGCATATCTACGGCTTTCCCCGGGTACTTACTTTTCCCGTTTCATAGCTGGAGAACTCTCTGAAGTAGATGTGGTTTCAGATTCACTGGTCAACACTGAATGTCCTGCTTTGCTTTGAGCTTATAAGCTTTCAGGCTCCAAGCAATTCAGCATCAAAGACTTCCATATCTTAACTACTTAATATGTGAAGAATTGTGTGTGTTTTGAAATTACCATGTGTAGGTGCTTTGGCGTGAAGTTCTTCATTGTAGTACGTACTGAAGTGCAAAGTAATCAGGAATAGATACCTGGTAGTGGTTGAAGGTCATGTTTACTTCCGTAGCCAACAAGAGTTGCAAGGATAGAGTCAGCGGCAAAATATTTGGAGTTTAAGAGATTATTTCATGCTGCCATAGTTCTCCCTCAATTTTGAAGTGTGAGGTGTTTGTCCCCTTTTACTTTTATTTCTCTCACCCATGTACTGGTTCCTCTTCTGGATTTGTTATTCATCATACAAAAGAAAAAAAAAGGTAGATACCAGAAACTTTATTTTCAAATTGGGAATGGATGTGAGAAAGTAACTGCTGTAAAGTAAAGTAGGCATCTTTAACTTTACCTGTCACTGTAATTATGTTATAGAGAGTCCACTACATAAAAAGATGTTATTTAAGCCCATGAACAATTTTCTTTATACACCCCATCAAAAGTAGTCCTGAAAATTTCCAGCATTTTCTTCTGCTAGACCTCAATGTAGGATGAGTAAGAGGATCACGGATTGCAAAGCATCTTCAGTGATTTCTGTCCCATTAGTCGCCTCCATGAACAGCCTCAAACACACGTGATTCCTCTGAACTTTTGATCATTTAATTTAGTATTGAGGAGTTTGAACACTAGTGTAAAGGACAAATGGTGTTTACAGTTAAGTGAGCTTTAGAATGTATTTCTACTTGAAGAAAAAAAGGTATTTATAAAGGAATTGATAGGATACATATGTGTTTGATGGCACATCAGATGTGGTTTGTTTTGTAAGTGAGATGAGGATTGGTTCCTTTTCCTCTAATTTGCTGTGTATTAGTCACTATGTTACTCCTGGTAATAGTCATATATGTAATAAGGAACTAGCAACGGTGAAGGTGAGCCCTGTCTGCAGTGTCAACAAGAGCAAAAAGACAAACAGTTCATTTTATAACAAGGAGACTCAAGACCAGTACACAGCCAGTTATCAGTTGCGTAATACAACCACTTTCTGACAGTATCCATAAAGGATGTTTGTTTTTAAGTGATACCCAGAAGCTGGGGAAGTGATAAAGGTTTGTGGTTATCTAGCACTGCGCCTGCTCTGTACATACCTTTGTTTCCTGACTGAAGTTCTGTACCACGCTGTCTTTGTAATGACATTCCCAAAGCTGGACAAAAAATGAAATGTTTCTTTTAACCTTATTATCTAACTTTATTATAATGGTTTCCTTTTTTGAGGGGAGGTTCTCACTTTGATAGAGTCTTTGTCCTTTATTTAAAAAAAAAATAAAAAAAAATAATCCTGAGTGGGTGATGTTAATGCAAGTTTGAAATACCAGCTCTTAGGAGAAGCTGTTGTAGGCACTTCTGGGCATGTCACTTTCATCTGCACATTTAAAGGAACAATCTTTGTAGTGTACATGCAAGACTTTTGATATATAAAGAGATTAAATTCTTCATGCTATATTTTGGAGCAAGATTCTTAGATACTTGGCAGTTGTTTTGTCCATTTGATTTCTAGCACAAAAGCATAACTCTAGTTTTACTCTCAATCATGAATAACCAACCCTGTAATCCTGCCTGTGCTACAGGGTGCTCCAAAGTATATACTGTTGACTTTTTTTAATCACAATTTTGGATTTGTCTGTCTACCCTACATGATTTAGCATGAGAAACATCTGACCTTTATTATCTTATGAAGATAAAGCTCATTTAACCTTCTCATCTAATCTTGGGCCAGACGGAGAGCTGAAAGAGTTTTCAGGATAAACACATTACTGGACTGATGATGATTAAATATAGGAATCTCATAGAAATGACAGGGGGAATAAAGAATATACTATAGACTCTTTGAAATTATTAATTTAAAAACAAATAATTGTGGATGGTCTTCCCTGAGTCTTCAGCAACTGAGTATGAGTTTCAGTATCAGAGTAATTATTGCATTGTACAGTTAATTTGTGTGATACTAAAATCCTTATTTCAGTGCTATCCAGTGGTTAGTTATTGTGTACAACACATCTGTGATCATGTACTTACACTGCAAGGAGCTAGAAGCCATTCATTGCTAAATATGTTACATAAAACTTGAAAGAATTCATTTCATAGCTATTTTAGAGCAGAACAGAAATTAAGATGGCCTTGGAAAGAAAAAAATATATTTGTATTTTGTAATGTATTTAATAAATACTTAACAAAATGTCCCTCTTCAGTTTTTCACAGAGCATCTCAGTTAAATAGGTAGTAACAAAAGCTGTTGACATTCTGAATAAAAAAATACTTTTTTCAGTAGGCTTTTTCTTAGCAAAGGGTAGTTTGTGTCACCACACCCCATACACCATTATCCTGACTTTCCAGGTAGAACCACAAAGCTGCAAAGGCATATGTTAATGACACAAAGCAAGCACTAAAGTCTTGACTATGTATAGGAGGTTGTATTAGTTGAAATAAACACATCAAGTTTAACCAGAACAGGTTTATACAAACAAAGTATAAATGGAGGTGAAAATTAATACAAAAACTACAAGAGAATTCACAACCTTCATTTGCAACATTGGTTTGAGGAACAGGTTTATGTTTAAATAAATAAATGTTATAATATCAATGCATAGTGTGTGTGTATATACACTCAGATTGGCAAAAGCAGCTGGTAAAGAGGACACACCCTTTTCACTAAGTATTTTAAAAGGTTCATTTTTTTACTTCTTCTAAATCAATAATAATGTAATATCTGAGTTTGTAAAACCAATTCAACAATTCCATATTTGTTTTTTATCTTCAGATTATGTTTGACACAAGTATTTTTCCATTTCAGAGGCATTCTATAAGTGGACCAATCTCAGCTTCAAAACCCCTTGCTACACTGACAGACAAAAGGCCAAGCTATGCTGAAATCCCTGTTCAAGGTATTGACTCAAATTCATTTCAACTTTGTTTTTAGCAATGCTATTAATACAGTTTTTGTATTTTGTATTGTTTACTATCCAAAGTATTATCATATTATATACTTTTTATTGCCATAATATTTTCATAGAATTAGAGAATATTTCGAGTTCAATTTATTACTTGTGTTTCATCACACATGGTGGCATATCCTAAAGATATTTTTCATTTTCAACAAAACCATGATTGCATCCTGTTAAGGGCATTATTGTGACAGCTTTTAATGCATGCGTGAACTGAGATCACTTGCAAAATCAAGATTTCAGGGCCATGTCTTGCAACTGTCTTCTGCATAATAAAAATAAACACCTCTGGGGTTACATTATGTACAGTGTGGTTGATTTTATTTTTTTCTCCCAAAATGAAACAAGGATAGTGGTTGGCAATGCATTGCATATGAATAACAAATATAAACTTACTAAATATTGAATCTTTAGGATCCAGATGAAAAACTTCAGTGGAATTAAATTGTGTTGATTTTTCTGTCTCCCAATATTTCCCTGTCCTGTGAACTTTGCTTTGTCTCCAAAACACTGTTCACAATGTGCTCTTCCTGCGAGAATGAATGGCTATCATGTGTTGGGTGTAGCTCTCTGATTTATGCCTGCTTTAGGGGTTTTTTTTTTTTTTGGTAGATTTTCTCAAGATAATCCCCATATGACTCCAGGCTGAATATTTCCTCTCAATTTGGTATTCCTGAGGTCTGATGCTTTCTAAAGGGTTGGTTTGTTTGGGTTTTTGTTTTTGTAGCACTTCATAATAGTCTGTATGTGCCAGATTTCCTTCTTGCTTTTCTTGAATGCATATTGAGGTTATTTGTACAATGCAGCTGGAGTTTTAATTTTAGAAACTTTGATATTTTTTAGGAATATTTAAATGCCTTTCCAAGAAGATAGTTCAGGATTCTTTAATTGTTACAGAGTTCATGGGTAGACAGAAGCTTAAACACAAAATGAATGGCATGCTTTATATAGTTTTTCTGTTTCCATTAGTCAGTCAATGCAGGAGCAGGACTGCATTCCGACAGAGACTCTGCCAGACAGAATTCCTGTTTACAACTGCATATATATTTAAAGTATCTTTGTAGCAATGCTTGTTTCTTATGTCACGTTTTCAACTAACAAATGGGTTTTCATTTTTTTATTCATATTCTTCATTTTCATGTTTTTCTGTATTCAAATTACTGCCTTCTAAGTGTTTCTACATAGGAGTATGTAAACCTTTTGTTTACAGTCTAAAGGTTTCATTTGTAAGACTATTTCAATAATAGGAAATAGTTTTGATTTGATGCTACAGAAAAAGAATTTTGTTGTAGTTTGATTTTACTCATTGACAGTAACCAGAAGT
>NW_010303080.1:41413-55766 GCF_000700745.2 Antrostomus carolinensis
GTGGGGGAAGGAAAAAAAAAATATCAAAAACATGTTTTTATTTTAAAAAGAAAAAAAACCCAACCCAACAAACCAAAAGGAAAAAAATAATCATGAAGGACAAAACAATGTACTTTACCAATCCACATTGTGAATGGCGTATTGAATCTTTTTGGCCATGTGCTAAATGGAGTTTCCTTGCTCAGCCTTTTGGTTTAACATTTCAGGTTTTATAGACCAGGGCAAGTGGATTAGTAAGAGGCCTTAGGGAAAAGGATTAAGAAGGTCATGATGTATTCATAGTGAACTTTATTGGTAATGAGCAAATTTAGGCCTTCTCTTTCATACAGATAAAATCAGTTGCACTCACTAAAACAGCCAAACTCGGGCACTGGTAGACTCCTATCTAAATGTCTTACATTTAACTGGAATCTTGTTAATTATGTTTGCTCTTCTTTTTCCTTGTCCAGAACATTTGTTGAGGACATCTTCTACCAGCAGGCCAGCGTCTTTACCAAGAGTACCTGCTATGGAAAGTGCCAAATCTATTTCTGGTAATAGCATGTTTTTTAGATGATTGATAAAATTAGGAAGTCTCATTTCAACACTGTACTTACAGATCTACCTTACTTTTCCAAGAGAGAACTTTGGTCTTCAGGCCACTAAGCTCTTGTCAAAAAAACTTTATTTGGATATTTGGAATAGCTTATTTTTCAGTGTTCAAGTTTTCTATTGAAGTATTTTGGGAAAGAAACTAAAGTCCAAACATAAAATAATATTCCATTTTATTGCATCAAGTGAAACTGAAGATATTTTTTTTAATTGCTCATCTGGTATCCTTATTGTTGCATACACAGACTTGCACCAACATACCAGATGGATGAGTATGAATCATGCATGTAACAGGTGACATCTATGTCATATTTCCATGTATTACAAGTAATTTTGGTGTGCAAGGTATATGTGAGGAAATAAACTGTTCCTGGCTGTTACTTTTTACTACGTGCAGGTAGGATTTTTTTTGTTGTTAAGTGAGTGAGGCAGAGAAGCATATTATCCTGCTCTAATTAAGCAATTCCATTTTTGTTTGTGGAAAGAATTACTGTCAATGGTTTAAAATAGGAGGATTTTTTTTTTCTTTTTGGATAACAAATGCACCATAATACATTATCTAATGCATATGCATGTTTTTGCATATTACCTAGCAAAACTTCTACCCATTCTGTAGGACAAAAGAATGTTTGCAGTGAATCATTTTTAAAATAGTACATTTTGTGACTGGCATAATCTGCAAATATTTTTCGGTATTACTCATAGTGGTTGCTGCACATTTGATGTTAACTTTGGATTTTTAAAAAATAGAGTTGCTAAATAGAAAGTTTATATGGAGTGTTAGTTTACTATCAAGCTAGTGTCTCAGTGTCAGCAGGGGCTTCTAAAACAAACCTTTTAAGATTTATAGCACAAATACTGTGAAAATGATACTTTCTGCACACTGGGCAGAATTAATTTGAGAAAAATATTTTTTTAAAACACCTGTATTTGAGTAAATAGTTTCAAGAAGAAAATGTGGTTTAGATCACTTTGATTTGTCCTAGAAAAAAAAACCCAAAAGTGTGTTTTCTCAGCTTCTTGTGTATGGTATTTATAAAGTAACGTACTTGCCCCAAGTCAATAGAAAATAAGTCTCTGATATATGTGGAGAGTTATATCTTTGATTTACACTAACATAAACAATGGTGACTATTTAGGTTTATGTGAAAGGCAAACCTCATACTTTTAACTGGAAACTTTTCCATGTAGAGAAAGCATAACCATTCCAAATTTGGTTTTACAGAGTATAATGCTTGTGCTTTCATTCGAAAGAAAAATTGTTTGTCCTTTGATAAAACAAAGCAAGCTCTATGGAATGTGGCTGAATGGTCTCAGGTCTATCTTTGATTTGCTTGCTGATGATACTTAATTAATCTCCAGAGCATCACGTGGATGCCAATTCTTGATTAAAATTAAGTGGAAATAAAGGAACTGTCATCTCTCAGTTGTTTTGGTTTTGGTGGGGGTTTTTTTTCTTTTTTCTTAACTACTTCAAGCTTAGCAACATAACTATGTGGACTAGGGAAAAATTAAATGGTTTGGTGTTAAAATTCCTTCTCATTCATAAAATCCTTCACATGGGAGTAGCAATATTCCATTAAGATGCATTAATCAAATTTTCTTTGCTTCAAGATACAGACTTGATCATAAGTGCTGGTAGTGCAGTCTAAATCCTTGATATTTCTTAAGTGGAAAGTATCAAGAAAAATGTTGAAGCTTAATATTGTATATGGGTTTCCATGCATGGTTTCTGAACTAATGCTTTTCAGAAAGCAAGAATGGGTTTGAAAGGTTTTATGTTTGCAAATGATAAATATATGGTCATTTCCCCACTTAGTGTCTCGAAGAAGTAGTGAAGAAATCAAACGGGATATCAGTGCACCTGATGGAGCATCTCCAGCATCTCTCATGGCAATGGGTACCACATCACCGCAGCTGTCACTCTCATCTTCTCCAACAGCATCAGTCACCCCTACAACCAGAAGCCGAATAAGGTAAAAACCTTTTTTTTGTGGTGCACTGAAATGTGTTAGTTTCATAGCTATCTGTCTGCATATATCTAGTATACAATGTTGGCAGTAAGACTGCAGATTCTACTGCTACCCATAGAATAACACTCTTCAATAATCTTTGATAGCTTCAGAAAGTGTTTTATGCAGCTCAGTATATGTTTTAAAATTTAGACTAGAATTAAGCTTTTTAGAGCTTCTGAAGTCAATACCAAGACTTTATGCTCCGAAAACCAAGCTAAGTCATGTCACTAAATAATAGCATCATATCTGTTCAAAATACCATGAAGCCAAATTAAAGAATTGAGCTTATGGCATGTTGAACAAATCTTTTAGAATGACTTGGGCCCAAGGAGACTGCCTGATAAACCTTAACTTTTGTAGTCGCAGCTGAAGACAAAAAGCAGCAGGACTAGGTCTTATTTCCAGACACTGCCAAGCTTTCTAAATAGCCATGGGTGAATGGGCCTGGGTTATTTGTCCCACAGATGAAATCATAATGCAAGTCTAAGTAACAAATGACCAGGCAACTCCTTTCATTAGTGAAATAAAAAGATAAAGTCTGGGATAAATTTAAGACTTTTCCTATCTGTAGTGTTATCAGTCAAAGGACTTCAAAGTATTTCAGCCTCATGTTATGCAAGTGAAGTATGTACTTAGCCCTGCTTCACAGATTGGGAAAATGGCAGGCAAAGGTTAAATGACTTTCTCAAGACCGTTTAACAGAGCTTCCTGACAAAGCTTTTGTACTGCAGAAGTATTAAACCCTTAATGTTCTGAGACATTTACAACATGTAATAATTATATTATAAAACTGTGAAGTTATTCACAGCTGTGGGTGCTACTGAAAATGATTTCCCTGAAATCAGCCGAGGCATGCCTCAGTGCTGTTCTCCTTTCACTGTGCAGAAATTAAATTGAATTTGGATCTGTGGGTGCTTTACCAGCTGCAATTAATGTTTTGTGTGTTAGTAGCTAAGTTTAGACAGAGTACATCTAGAAAAAAAAAAAGAAAAAAAAGACTGAAACACATCTATATTAACTTTGAACTGGTAATGTACAAAATTGCATTGATGGCAGCCTGCAGACTGTAGCAAATAACGTGGCATCTCATGGTAAAATTGTACAGTTATAATTCTGATGATCGTTACTATGCTGCCTGACCACTGACTGCAATGCTAAGTGCTACAAGAAGACTTAGCAGTGAATCTGCAGCAGTGGGTGCGCGGTGATGAGCAACTTCCCTTCCCTGTTAAATCTCTCTGAGATTAGCAGTTAGGTTTGAAGGCTCATACTGCTCTCTTTCATGCTGAAAGGCACTTAGTATTTCCTGCTTATTGCTCTGCTGTACATATATTTTCCTGGGTGTTTCAAATGTGATCTCTTTCCAAGTAACTTTGAGATACTGACATCTGTACTTCAGTGAGGACTGGCCAAGGAAATTGTAATACATATACTCAAGATTAGTGCCTTAGAACATTTCATTTTGTGTTGGCACACGTTTTCTTTTATGCATTGCGTACAAATGCTGACACATGGAACAATCTCTGGTGTTCCGTTGGTAGCACACATGCATGAAGAAATCCACATTCCCTGGATGCTTTCTGTTCCCCTAGCAGGACCTGGAGAATTGCTACCTGTAAATCTGCAGCAGAGAGTCCACTGGAAATACTATCTATTTCCACATTCCACCCCCTTTCTAGTCACCAGATGGGTTGTAAAAAACAAAGAGTTGACGTTTTGAGGGTGAATGTATGCAATCCATATGTCTTCTTGGAAATATCCAAAAGGTGTAATTTAGAGTATGATCTTTGTGGATGTTGTGGGAATCTTGCTTTTACATATGCATAGAACTCTTGAAAAAATGGTAGATCAGGAAATCTTTGCAGTATAGATTCACTGATAATTATTTTAATTTTAAAAGTAAGAACAACTGCTGGCACACCTTATGTCCAGTAACTGAGCTCCATAATGGTGTAATACTTAGTCTTTTTGTCAGAGACTGTTCACTACAGTATCTATTGAAATATTAAATCACGTAACTAGGCCACTACAAAAGTATTAAACTCTATAGCAGATATTTTTTAATCAAAGCATTCATTTCTGAAGCCTGATAAAGAGATGCTGATAATGTAAGACTCAAGTAAAGAACTGGCCAACCTGGATATGTTCATTCTTTTCTTCCCCAGTCTTTCCTTAAAGGAAAGCTTGACAGACTGGACGTGAAATTAATTGATAGTTTTTATTGGCAATTGAACATTCTTACTTGAAAAAAGTGAATCATTATTGTGCCAGTATATTAAATAGCAAATCAACCTAGTTAGATCTCTCCCCTCTTTTTTTCTTAAGAACTCCAGATCTAAGACAAATGTTCTGTTAATAATAGCATGCTGCTAATTTACAAACTTGTTTCAAGGTGACATTTGTAATCAGCCATGAGATGCAAAAGAGATAGCATCAGTTTATTCTTTTTCTAAATACAAAATAAAGTCACTTGAGTTAGCTTAATGGTTCAAGCTGAAACTTACCATGTTGTGAGTTTAATTTTCTGAACACTTAGAAAAAAACATAATTGAAGTTGAAAGACCTAGGAAAAAAAAAGTAAAGGAAGAAGGAGGATGATTTGCTAGTGAAAGAATTACTCCAAAATAACTCTTAAGTCTCTGCAGGTATTTCTGTGTATTCTGTTTTTCAGTCAGTAGTGCTGTACCCTACTACTTTCACTGTGATAATAATTTGTCCTTTTTTTAAGCTTTTACAATAAGTATTTCTGTTGCAAAAGGTACGTTAAAAGCACTAAGTTGCACTTCTGCCTTGTTCCTAGGGAAGAGAGGAAAGATCCCTTGTCTGCCCTAGCAAGAGAATATGGAGGATCCAAGAGAAATGCCTTGCTGAAGTGGTGCCAGAAAAAAACAGAGGGGTATCAGGTACGTGCAGAGCTGTTAAACGTAGCACACTTCTGGCTGCAACGCGTCAGAATCTGCCAGTGCCATAAAGCAGGCTGCTCCACAGTTGACTGCATAGATTGCAATGGCACTGGTATGTACTGTACTCTCTTCTTGGAACACATGCTACGAGTCCTAACCTAACTAACATTAATAGCTCTTTAGTCACTTTGCTCTGTGTTAATAATAGGGTTTTTTTTTTTCTTAAGGGGACAGCTGACCTCCTATTGAGGCACTTTCAAACAGCCTTTTACAAATTGCGCTTTTGAAACTGCAACTGAAACTTTAGCAACTTAAGATTTAAATTAATTTTTCCCAAATGCAGTTAGAGTACCATTTCTTGGATTTGAGAGATAATTTTTGATAGGTAATTAGTGTAGTTTTATTTGGATCTTTCAGTGTGCTCCCATTTAGTCTCTATTTATGGATCGTTTGTTTTGTGAAGGTTGCATTGTCTTGCATTTTGAACTTGGCTTTCTACTGCAGTTCCAGACTTTTTTTTTTTTTCTTCAGTTAGTCCAAATGTTATCAGAAGCCAAAAAAACTAACAAGATAACTATCCAGGCTTCTCCTGATTACATTATTTTTTCAAAAGAATAGTGACTTCAGCAAACTAAGCCAGGATGTTAATAGTCTGACCATGATGTATTTGTTTGGTCAACTTGTATTGAAAGTGTTTGGAGTTCCCAACACAATCCTCAGTTTAAGAACTTTACTCTTTCCATGACTTGAGACTCACAATGCAGGAGGAAGTTGAAAGCTGCATAACAGGATGATTGCCTATCCATAGGAAAAGTTGTCTTTCAGTACAATGGACAGGCTTGTGATATAAGCCCTCCCCCCTCTTCCTGTGGCATATCTAGTACTAAACTGTGCTATTTCTGAGGATAAGCTTCTTTGTGGAAAGAGCCTTTCTTCTTCCCCACGTTTTTAAAAAGGCAGGATGTTATATTTCTTTATAAATCCTCTAAAACTGAATGCAAAAATATTTTCCCATATTGTCTTGAAATGAAAGATTGAATTTGACAGCTTCCTTATCTGGTTAGGAAAAGTAATAGAAAGTATTTCAAACTTTTCATTCTATAGTTGTGTGCACATGAAGAGTGTGCTTTTGTTTATATAGGTGGCTGCTTATGATTACTTGTTATATAAACACTAGTAGGAGAATAGGTTTTGAGACTTACTGTACTTACTTCAACAACTATGCTTCTCTGTTTGTGTTGCTGCTGAGAAACCATAGTATATAGCATCTGTAGAACCAATGCATGCCTTCTTTTGAAAGAATAAGGTAATATCAGGAGGTTATATTAAGTTAGTTTTTGGAGTAGAATGTCTTTTGCTTTAGGCACACTCATTTTCGTTACATTGTTGTATAGAATTTGATTATTTTCAGCATCTCCTGAAATTCAGTTCTGGTTGAACACCATGTTAGTGGTGTTCTGATATTTTGAACATATCTAGCATTGTATTCATTGTGAGTAGTGCTTATCCAGCTCTCTGGCACCTCAACAACATTACCAATACTAGACAAGGATTTAAAAAATAAATAATTGAAGCTTTGCTTTGATTTTATTTTAAAACTACGTGGATTCAAAACTGACAAGCAGTAAACAAGCATCACAATAATGATCCTCTCCGTTCTTCATTCAATCATACTCGAGGTACTTCAGCTCTTTTTCCCCTTTCCTGTCACCCAAATATTGAGAGGGTACCTTTTCTTACCTCCAGCTCCTCCTAGTGTCTTATACTCTGCCACAGTTCCCTTTTATTCCTGCAATTCCCATCATTAAAACTTCTACTTTTCTTCTGTACCACTGTTTGCTTTTGTTTGGCTTAGCATCTGGGCAGGAGCCAGCACATACTTTTTAGAGCTACCTGCAGGCTGACTGACCAGCCGTCTGCGCTCTCTGAGCTGCTGCGTGAGCCACACAGAATAGAGACTCCTAAATATCCCAGCCTTCTCTGTAGGAATAGCAGTAGGTCCACTTTCTATCTAGTCAGCAATTTCTATCTTGTTATGAATTTAAATCAATGTTAGCTTTTATTTAGTTACAAATATAACAGATCAAAGAAAAAATACTTGCAAATTGAGTCTGTAACAAGTTCTCTGGAAGAGTTTAACCATGATTTGGAAACAAGGAAAAGAAAAAGGAAGTCTTAGAAGGCTTTTGTTTCAGAATAATTCTTTTTTTTAAATTTTATCCTATTCATATTGTATCAATTTGCTTCTAATGTAAATCTAATTAAACTACCAGTATTTAAGTAAAGCTCAGCCCTGTAAGCCAATATGTTTCAAGTATATTTTTGCAACATGGGAAGACATGTTTACTTCTTCATCAGTTGCCAATGTCACTTTTTTGGTCTTGTTTTCTCCCTCTCACCTGGAGGTGATGTCTCACAGCTGTAGTTTTTTATGCATGTGTAAATATTTATAGAAATTTATACCTAAATATTTATAGAAAATTATTTCAGCTATTGATGTTTCATATGCACATTGAGTTATAAACCCCATTTCTAACAGAGCCATGTTTGCCCCTGGAATTGCTTTACCTTTTATTTCTGGTGTTATATTTTGCACTGGATATTGGAGAATAGTTGAATTCCTGCTTTATACATGGACTAATAAATAGTAATCACATAAATAGCCAGATGCAAATTTTAACTTTAAAAATTTTGTTTAAAATGTACAGAGTTATAGGTGAGCTGCCAGAGGCTTAGAATATTAAAAACAAGGTGTGATGTAGTTGGCTTACCCTTATTAATGAGCAGCAGCATAGGATTGAACATTATTCTCTTTGGAGGACAGCTGTAGTTCTTGAGCTGCTTTCTATTCCATGTGTTGAAAATACTAAAGAAGAAAAAAACCTCAACACACCAAGGTCTGTATGATTTAACAGAGAGGTGGTTTCCTGTATTCACATGATTCTTGTAGAGAATACAGTGCTACTTAATTGCTTGCTATGAACTTGTATTTTTTTTTGACTGCTCAAATTAGAAAAACAGTAACTTCTACTCTCCTGTCCCCTCTAGGAAATTACTTTCAAGCTTTTGATTAAAAATCTTAAGTATCTCTGTTTCAAAAGCTTGAAATTTTGTGAATGCTAAATAATTCAAAGATGATAGTGTGATGAAGCTCTAATTTCAGCCTATTATAGTGGAAGGATTTTATTTAAAGCCCTTTGTACACATTCACAGACATTTATGCCAAACTGCACTTTCTATCTCTGACAAATTTATAATTACACATAGCAGAATTTTTAAAGGAATCTTAAGACTTTCTCTTTTGTGAATGCATTATGATAAACAAGCTAAAACCTAGCCCTGTTAAAAAACTATGATAAATTACTTCATTGTACAGTTGTCTTGATTTATTCAAGCAAATTTGGAAGGGAATAAATGAATAGATTTTTTGAAATGTAGCCATGAAACAATATTTGACTGTGTTCCAAATCTGTTATTTTTTTAAAGAGTACCTCAATAAAAAAGTAGGGTTAAAATAGCCAATGAAAATAAGATAAATTCTTACTGATTTAAAAAACTGGATGGCTTTTTCTCTTACTAGGTTGTTGTTCTTAATATACATGCTATCTGAATGTTGTTTGTGAGCAGAATTTCTCCTTGAAGCTTAGGTTTGGAGAATGGAGATCTGCAGAAGGTCATTGCAGAACTAACAGCAGGCAGGTTCTGTATTAACTTGTGTCTAGAGCCTGTTCAGTCTAGATAGTATTGCACTCACTCAGTTACTGAGTTTAATTATATGCAGGGCTGAACAGATCCCTAAGCCATGAAAGAGGAGAGTTGCTCTCTTAAGATAAGGGGTTTTTTTAAAAACATTTAGATAAAGGAGGAGCGAATCACCTGTAGTTTTCAGATGAACAGGCACAAAATACTTGAAATTTGATCATGTTAGCTTTGCTCAGGGTCTGACATACTGGTTTAAAGTACAGCGCCAAGCGCTGCATTTTCCAGAGAGAAGAGGATCCTCCTGGCTCCTCTAAAATATGTGCAGTGTCATAAAACTGTCATAAATTCCAGATATCTTCAAAGCATAAAGTAATCCCGTCCAGCTGAGCATTTACCCTAGCTGGAACACAGCTACTTTCATTTTGAGCATACAACTAATAAAAGTCAAAAAAAGGATGTGAGCATGCATGTTTCATGTTAAGAAGGGGACCGATAAACAGGATACACACATCCTTACCCATTCTTATCTACAGCAATATTTCAATTTATTTTCCATTTTTTTGTCAGCATTCTGAGAGATAATTCACTTCCAGAACTCTGACACCAAAAAAGCAACTGTCACAAGATAGCAGCAAGAATAGACTAAATTTTTTTAACCTTTCTTTAAACTTTCCACACTTCCTAATTACAGATACACTGGAAGACCTCCTTAATAGAACCTTGTAGTACCTATCCTCTAATTCATGCAATGCTGCTTTTTTCTGGAAAGACAACCTAATTTTTACCTCCTATACAGATCAGAGCTACATGTCTTACAAAAAAATTAAAACTTATTATCTACATGGCAGCAATAAACAAAAAAACTGTTTAGTGATTGAGCAGTGTGGTTGAGTATGATTGTGTGTGTACCTAATGGTGTGCTGATGCACCCTGAAATCAAGCAATGCTTTCATTTGTACTCAAGTAATAAGTGTGGAATAACAAAACTAAAAGTAAAAGATGGTTTGGGTTGGTTTTTTTGTTGTTGTTGGGTTTTGGGGTTTTTTTTTAAACCTGTTCTTATATACACATCTTTATCAGTGCTAAGCAAGAGCATATTCTATTCCATGTATTATATTGATTTTTTTAAAAAGCACAAAAAGAGGACAAGACTGTGTGCTTATCTAAGCCTGTGTTCAAATAATGTTTCCAGGGTGTTCATGCTTTCCCTGGTGCTGTCTCGTTGATTCATCAAAGTAGCCAGGGTGCCAAAACACTTCTGTCCTTGGTTTAAGCTGTGTTGCTTTAGCCAAAAATTGTTGAGTTGAGGAAGGATATGCTTCCTTTTTCTGTTTGGATTGGATTCTGATACAAGAGAAATGTCAACTTGTTAGACTTAATTACGACAAAATTCAGAATAAATGATGATGCTGTCTGTATCTTTAAGTGCTTCAAATGTTAATGTCTGAAGCTAATATTGGGGGTTTTTGAGAATGACTGTTTCTTTTATGGTTCTTTTTTGTGCCACAACTGAAAAATAACATGGAAAGAAACTTTAACAGTCAATATTTAAGGGTTTTGATGGTTTTGCCATTTACTACCTTTTCAGAAGCTGGGATTAGAGAGGCAGTAGTTGGGAATGCTGTTAAGTCTCTTCCAGTATTTTGCATTCTAACCTATTGCCAGAAGTACTGATAGCCTCAACTTTAATCCATGATTTGACAATCAGTGAATCCTGATTCAGTGGAGTGTGGATTGCAGTTATTTTGTAGTTTACCTTTCTAATTTTTTAAATGGATATCCTTTTCTTTTGTGTGTGTATGTGTCTTTGAAAGCTTTTACAAGCTTTTTAATAGTAATTTTCTGCCATGGGAAGAAGCCTGCCAAGGTCTGTACACTTAAACCTCAAATCTTGTTTTAATGATTTAATGTTATAGTACAGAATCATATTAATGCTTTTGCTTTCTCAGCCCACTTATTTTATTAACTAATACAACAGAGACATAGACACATGTTTTTATTTTCTCCATGTCCTAACTCATCTTTGAGCCAAACTGAGTTAGGATGTGGGAACCTCTCCTCCTTGTGCAGAGCAAGGGATGGAGAAATAGCTGCTATGCAGTATGCTCCTCTGCTCAAATTGTAATGTACATAGTTCAGGGAGATTGAAGACAGCTGTGGATATGTCTGCTGAAGAGATAGTTAAAAATAGTTAAAATAACTTTGTTCTTCGCTTGTAGTTATAAGATAGAAACCATAACTTCTGTAGTTGAGTTTTTTTGTGTTTGTGAGTTTTTTTAGCTGTGGAGTTTTCTAGGAGGGGAAAGTAAGTTGAATCACTGGATTAACTCAACTAGTAGTTAAGATCTGTATCTTGCTTTAAAAAAAAAAAGTATTTCACTGATTATAGAAGATCCACAGTTAATTTTGTATTACTGCAAAAAGCAATAGGAGACAATTTCAAAATTAGGACTACACTGGTTAAAAACAGTTTGAAATTGTGAATTCTAGGAAAGTCATAGGTTGGGAGAGACCTTAGATGGTTATTATGCAGAGCTCTGTCTAGAAGATTTCTAGTGAGGGAGATTCTCCACTTCTCTGGGCAGCCTATTCCAATGCTTCTTTCATATTGAAGACTATTTTTCTTATATCCAGACAGAATTTTCGTGGAAAGAAATTGTCCCTGTTGTGTCTTGTCCTGTCTCTGTGTGCCCTTGTGAAGAGAGAACATCCATCTTCTCTATAACTGCCTTTTAGGCATTGGAAGACTGATTACATCTCTCCTGAATCTTCTTTAGGCTGAATAAACCAAATTCCTTCAGACTCTTTGTCTGTCAAGTTCTCCAACCATCTGATCATCTTGTTAACTCTCTGCTGGACTCTTTTTTTTGTTCTTCAATGACTATTTTGAGCTGGGGGGACCAAAGCTCTATACAGTATTCCAGGTGTAGACTGGCAAGGGCCCAGTAGAGCGTAAGAATCCCATCCCTGGCTCTGCTGGCCGTACTCTTAGTGATGCAGCTCAGGACAGAGTTTGCCTTCTTTACTGCAAGGGTGCACTTCTGATTCATGTTCAAATCCAGTTCATTTACTGTTTAACCACTGTTGTATTTCAGCCCAAGCTGATGGATTATTTCGTTCCTATTACATTTCAGCCTTATTTCAGAAAGTGTCTTCTTACTCCTTTTTTTCTATGTGAGCTCAGGGCAGTACTCATTTTGTGGTGACCGCTCCTACTCTGCACTTTGCAGTTTAATAGTAATTTGAGTCATACTTGAAATGTTTGTTTGGTTGTTTTTTTCCTTTAGTTTTGGTTTTGGATCCTCCAGTGTGTTCCCCTACCATCTTTTTTCCTCTCTTTGTCATGGCTGTAGAATAGACTATAGAATTAGGTCTGTTTGATTATATAAAATGTTATATTATTATGCTATGTCTCTAGAAAAGTCTTACAAATATTTAACTCATTTTTTTGTTCCTGTTGGAAAGTGTCTTCCACAGATCCTTTTATGACAACAGCCTGTTGCTAAACTCCTTTTGTTAGAATTGCATTTAAAAAAACCCAAACTCTTCCAAATACTAGATGTGACTTCACTCCCATCCTAAATATTAAACATTAATAGACAAAGACTAAATATCCTTCTAGTTTACCTGTCTCTAGAAAGGCTTATTCCTCATTTGACAATCTATCTGAAAGTATGTCCTTCAATTGCTTTAATACTTTGTGGTCTGAAATGGCTTGAAGAAAAATTCCGGATTAGATTCCAGCAGAATTCTCTTAATAGAGCCAATTACTTAATAAAAGCAGTAACGAAGAAGAAATTATGTCAGAGATTTTAGGCTGATGTTCTGTTTACCGTCAGTTCTTTGAGAAACAAGAGCTTAATGCAAGATTGATTTCATTATACTGGCCAAGCTCTTTCAAAAAGCCACAAGTAGTTAAAAGCATGTGGGAAATAAAATTATGCTGTATTTAAATGTGCCAGTTATGTGCTCAAAGCCCTACATAAAAAATTATATTTTCAGTTTAGATGCCAATCTGTCCAGTTTCTAAATTTGTTTTTTAGTGTCTGACCAATATTATACTTTTTTAGTCTGAGAGGTAATAATAATTCATAATGCTCAGAGCAATTGGAAACAGAAACCAGTCCCTTTTAATTGTTTCCTTCCGTTGTATTTAATTCAGCTTCTCTGGATGCATTAAGATTCTTGGATGATGGGTTTGTATTCTGCTTGTTGTCTTAGTAATAAAAGCTGGACCCTACAAGAAAATTTAGAAAAATAGGGTATTCCAAGTTCTTTTTGAGAACCAATCAAACTTGCAGGTGAACTTTTTTAAGTGGCCCTTTTTTACAATGTTTCTATTCAAAATTTAACGTTCTATGGATGCTAAAGTGAATTTTTTTGTTTATACAGCTATAATGTTTAAGGGAAGATTACTTTCTCTTGTTTTAGTTTCATTTACCATTTTCAGCACAACTTTATCCTATTTTTCTGGTTCACAAGTTGGGGTGAGGGAATATACTGATAAAACTATGAAAAATGTCTCTAGGTTTTGCAGATGAGCACTCCTTCTGGTTTTTAAATAATGTGAAGAGTTCTGTCTTCAGTCCCAGTTGTTCTATAGGTCTGTTTTTTAGACTACTTTGACACCTTGCATTTCTTTCTTCATATGCTCTGAGTACAGGTCTTCCTTCTTCATCCACAGGGTCACACCTCAGGTACAGGTTTGGGTGATCTCATGCACATCACTACAGCATCCTGTTTTCTAATTTTGATGAGTGCATTCTTGGCTGTTGATGTCCATCCTGACCGTTGCAAAGATCAATATTCCAGCTCATTGCTTTAGCAGTATTGCATTGTTTGCTTCTCCTTTCTCTGTGCTCTCATTTCAATTAGAAGCTATTGTTCTCACTTTGAAGGCCGTGTACCCTTCCATCCCTCTTTCAGTGCTGAGATCTTGACTGTGCTTCAGTGATGCTGGTGTTTAGGCTCAAACTCTTAAAATTTCAAATAAATATTGCTGTGCTTCTTCTGAAATGTGTGGAGCAACCTGGGAAAGAAAAAAAACATTGTAAGCTCTGTGAGGCAAAGAACTATCAAACTTTAATGGCTTTAATGGACTCCTGCTCTGTGGTAGATAGAGTATATTCTGCATTAATACCA
>NW_010303080.1:55800-57805 GCF_000700745.2 Antrostomus carolinensis
ATTGGAAATGAGTGTGTTAGAAACAGTTTATAGATTCAGCAATGCTTCAGCATTCCTTCTTATGTTAATAAGGAATGTCACATCTGTCCTTATAGTCCTGAGAGTTAAAAGTTTGCTAATGCTCTTCAGTAGCTTTAACTAGTACAATTTTTTTTTACTAGTTTGGCTCAATGCATGCATGTGTGTCTGAGCAGATCTGTGTTTAACTTCACTGTGACAATGCCAATGTACATCTTCCTCCTCTGCTTCCCACATCACTTGGCCATCCTGGGGAAGGAGGGAGAGCATTTCAGCCAAGGGGTGAAAACCAGGACCAATTTTTTCCCCCTGAATAGATTGTGTAGCAAAGGAAACATGATCAGTCACATTTGATTTTTGTAAGTAGCTTGCCATAGATGACTGTGGCAAGAAAAAGCCCTTCTCCTTACCTTTATCCATGTTATTGATACAGATGTGATCCGAGGCATTACTGGTTACAGGGTAAGGGGAAATAACTTTTCAAAAAATAACTTTGTAAACAGACACAAGTAGGAATTTACTGGTTTTAACTATCTGATATTTTTCCCTTAAAGTCTTGTCCTGTATGTTGCATTTGTTTGCCTAATTTAAGTAACATTGAAAAAGTTTTAACCAAGCATTAATTTAAATCCAATTTCCTGTCTCTCTTGAGGAGAAAGGAGGGAGAGCTTCATTTTTTTTTTTCTTTTGCTTTTAAATTTTCCCACCCCTGTGGCTTGAGGAAGCTGTGTGAAGAACATGTTCCCACAGACTGGGGGTCTCCAACAATGACATTTCCGTTTGCAAGCAGGCAGCAGGACGGCAGGCGAGGCTCAGACCACTGCCGTGGGCATTGTGAGCCCGAGCACGTACGCTTACGTCACCAGAGCTTGAACCTGCATTTGATGGACTTTGTATAAAAAGTGCTAAAGCTGAGCAGGAAATGGAGATTTCCCTCACATTCTTCTAGAAATTGCCTTTAGTTTTGTTTTTTTCCTCTGTTGGAGAGGATTGCAGTTGTTTTCCATTTATAATCCAAATCATTGGTTTGACAAGAAATACAACTGCCTTTGTTCCCAGCCTGCATGGCAGAGTAACACTGATTCTGGGTGGATTCTTCTGCATTGGGAATGACAAGTTTTAGTGTCTTGTCAAAAACAGGTGATGAGTATGAAATTGCAGTCAGGTGAAAGTTTGACACATGTGACTGTGCTTCTGCAACTCTGTGACTGGAGGTTATAGTTCCTGCTACATTAAAATTTTAAAAACTAAGTAGGGGACCTGGTTAGCTTCTGCTAAAGCCCAATTAAGTGAGTTAGATATTAAAGCATATTTATATTTCTCCATAAAGGTCTAAAAGATAAACTGTGAGTTGTTGTTACTGGTTGTTTCTTAATTAAAATTTAAACTGACTGCTATCCACTTAGCCTCTTTACCATTGTTTGACTGCCAACAGCCAAGTATACAGTAATTTAAAAGGTCACTGAGGCATCTTGTTCATAACTCTTTTGGACAGGGCTGACTCTTTTTACAATAATATATACAGTCTCAGGAGATGTGTTTACCAGTGCCACTGAGTTTCCTACTGGAACTAAAAGATCAAGAGTGCAAAACTGCATTTTTCAGTTTCAGTTCCAATGCCAAAGATAATGATTCCCTGGCACTGCCAGTGTTAAATCTGTTGGAACATCTTTATCTCCAGCTGAAACTGAATTTTTGTTTGTGATCTTGTTCACATAAGTTTCTGTATAGAAATGGTTTATTTAGAAAAGAAAATACATGTCCTCATCAGTTAGAAATTCTGTCTGGCTAGTAATGCAGTAGAAGCAGAAAAGTGAAATCTTAGATGAACTGAGATACTACCACGGTCTGTTTCAGGGATTTTAGGCATATGTCTCTAACTCGTTTGCTTTTCTGTCTTTGCGTGTGTAGTTGTACCAAATCTATACTATTACCCTCTCTAGCACAACATTTTACACCTTTTAACACACATTTTGCACTTTTTTTT
>NW_010303081.1:0-4858 GCF_000700745.2 Antrostomus carolinensis
CAATTGCATAGGGAACACTACCAGTGCCACACAAGAGTGTCATCTTGTCCCTCACACATTCTACACATGATGTTTTGAAGATGCATCTGTACACTAACTGCAGCCAGTCAGTGACTCACAAAACTAAAGTAACTCTACCTCATGGCTACACAGAGCAAGCTGTGCAGGTCAAGATGAAGGCCATGTCCTCACATGCACATCAACACCCTTCAAAACATCATTACACACAAATCTGCATTTTTGGAATGCCAATTTAAATCAGTGAAAATGAGGAAAAAGGATATAAAGCTTTTCATGATTTTTTTTTTTTCTAAGGGGATATCAGAGAAGTTGTCATACAATGAGCTTCAGAGCCTGCACTCTTAGTCAAGCAGAATTAATCACGATAATTAACAGTGCCAGTGTCAGCAATATAAAGCAGACATTTCTATAGGTGGGAAAGTTCAATTGTGCTAGAGGTTCTCACCATCAGAAAAACGGAGGTTATCTGTGATAAACACACAGTAATACTCAGTTGTCTTTAGAGATGCTTTACATTGAGAGCAAATAATAATTCTTATAGTAGGGTCATTTTAAAAATTATTTGAAAACGCATTAAGAGCGTGTTAAAAGATTCAGCATAAGTGACTTTTATGATGTATCTAGGACAAACAAAATGGAAATCAGTCACTCCAAAGTGATTACCATCATATCTGGTCTCCATCAAGAGCCAGTAATTGCCTACATTTATCCCAGAGGCATTTGCATCATACATGTCTGTTAATGTATGAATAGAGATGAGGGTACAGTATCTTCTGCCCAAACACATCAGTGAGTCACCAAAGAGGGGGAAAAATGAATTTTATTTTTTTTCCTTGCAAGATACTATTTATTAGCAAGTTTAAATCAATATCAGGCCACAGGAAACTCTGATTAGAGAGAGAAAGCTTTTTCACCATGAGGCTGGTCAAACACAGTCAGGGACCCAGAGAAGCGATGGGATCTCCTTAAGCTCCGCAGGACAAGGCCCAGAATAACCTGACTGAACTTGAAGCTGGCCCCAGTTTAAGCAAAGGGTTGGACTAGAGGCCTTCACAGATCTTTCAAATTTAAAGTATTCTGTGATTCTGAGAGCCAGCATGGCCCAAAACAGAGAGGCATCTCTGGGAATCTGCAGTATCCAAGAAGCTACCTGAAACTGTGCTCAGACTCAATTTGCTTTTGTTTGATGCTAAGCAAACTCCAATTTCTTGCTCGTAGATTGTTTTAAAGTTGCTCTGAGTGATAACAATCCATAACTATAAATATCTCTCAGATTTAATGAAAGTTGTATTGTACACAGACTGTAGAATATTGTACTAGAAGCATTGTAGAGGGGTTTAGGGAATAGACAACTTTGGGATAAGAAAAATGCATCATACTTGTAGCAACATCATTTAAATCCAATTCTGATGTTTCCATTTATCTCCACAGTGTTTCCTAACAGAAATCAGATATTATTTTCCTTCTGCACAACAATAAACAATAACAATCACAAACATCTGGGCTCTGCTTTTCTTAATAGCACTTTCATGCAGTTATAAAGTACAGGAATTGAAACTGGTAATAAAACAGAAATGTTAATTTGACACTTGGAACTTCACTACAGCTGTGCAATTTTAAGTCATTTTAACTGTAGACTTCTGCTGTTAGGTTATATTTTACAATAACACCTTATTCATCCAGAGACATTGTCTTAGTCATCATCACGCATGTTTTGGAGGGTTTAAACTTATCTTTCCTATTATTCTTTACAGAAGGCTATGGAACTGAAGTAATTTCAAATCAAGATTTCCCTGTATGCACTGAGTAGCCCCACCTACTGTTCCCTTCCATACATCAGGACGAACAGAGGTACACAGGCTTCATCCCAGATGAGGTACAGACTGATCTGTAGGGTTGCTGCTGTCCTTGTTTAATATTTGACATCAGGCACTTGTAATGAGGCAGTCCAGCAGCCAGCACAACCAGAGATGTACTAGCTCAGGTATAGCACTGACATTTTATCTAGCATTACCACCTTCTTGGCTGACCAAGTTTAGAAAGGGCATGTGCTGAAAACCCTCAGGGGACAATTTAAAACATCCCTCCTAATGTTTCTGTCACTGTTGGTGGCATATCAATGCCTGCACAACACACTTCAATTAACACATTCTGTGAATTGTCCTTCAGTAATAAAAATACAAAAGCATCCAAAACTCTAAGGGAGGAAAGCATAATCCTGTTGCCAACCTTGTCACAGACTTCTTTGGAAAATCATAAAACGAAATACACTGGTTAGAAGAAGCTTTACCTGATCTGTAACTTAACTACAAATGAATGAGTGAATGCATGGTAGTGCTTCAAGTGTTCCTTGCAGAGTAAATTCTTTCTCTGGACATCAGTTGTACTACAAACATCAAACAACCTCTTATTTCCCTTAACTCAACACAATATTGATCCGGAGACTTCCGGAGTTGCTCCCCCTTCAACTTATATTAACAATAATTATTATTTTTTTTTTCCTCCTGGGGAGAGGGAAGAGTTCAGAGTCTTTGATTGATTTTCCCTTCCAATACCACCTGAGCACTCTATGGAAATACCTCAAAAACAAACGCAGTTGATGCTGCTGGTGTGCAAGAGCTGCTGTCCAGCATTGACTAAGTTTACATACACGCAGTCCAGCACCATCCACTGTCTCATCATCTGTTTGTCACTCCTGCCTCTTCAGCCAGGCTCACAGAAAAGCCTTGAGGTTTTTGTTCTTGTTTAATTTGACAGCCTCCTCCAAAACAACAAAAAAAAAAAAAAAAAAAACTTTCCTTTGTGTTCCCTGGTAGCACCTTGAAACTCTAGTCCTGGTCTCACCGTGGCTACAGTAATAGAAATCACAGTAATTCAGGAAGCAGGCTGATCAGCTACAGATGTATGCAACATTCACAAGCACTTCCCACAGAGCTGGGATGAATAAAATGTTTGCATCGAGTCTCCTCTTTTTTTTTTTTTTTCCTTTTTCTGCTTAATTAACACATGATGCATTTCTTTCTGTTTTGTGGTTAATTACAAACAATTCACATTGCTTGACTTAACATTCATTATTTCACTAGAGAAAAAAAAACCAAAACAAACAAACATTCACTAAGTCTCAGGATTTTTATCTCCCATGAAATCAAATAATCACCAGTACAGGTTGATTTACTTCCACGGGTTTGAAAAAATTATTTAATAAATTTGAGTTAAATCCTGCTTTAAGATAAGGCACTTTCTATGGACTTTGGGTAACCAGAATTCTACTTCATAGCTCTCACAGCTTAGCAAATTTGAAAGAATCCTCATCTGTCCCACACAAGCTAATTATTCCTCTTTTTGCTAGCACCAGGCAATAGTAACTATAAATTGGACAAATGTCCATTTGGGTTTATTTATATAGCAACTTCAAAGTAAAACTGCATATATGACAAGTACATTGGGAAATCACTGGGAGAAGAAGATATTATAAAATTACAGGGGTTATTTTCTGTAATTACTGAGTTCAACCAAACAGTCATAGAATATTAGGGGCTTCAGGCTGAAAGGACAAATTTCAGCAAGAGGTTTCAGACTTGGGAAATTACTAAATTGAAAATTATGGGAAACGTAAAGAGCTGCCTGGAGTACACTTCAAAAATATAATTTGGAAAAATTATTTGTGGCAGAGAAATAAATCCAGGAAGGCACCGAAGAAAAAAGTAACAGGAGGAATTTCACTGCATGTCATCAACGGCTGGACTATTTTGTTATATAACTGGGCACCTTCACAGCACCAATCCACACACCAGTAACTAAGTGGATATCATGGTGCTTATGAAAAAAGATTGACAACACTTAAGTGTTTCAACAGTGGTGAAAAGAATAGGTTTGTCATGTCCACATGTGCATTATACAGACCAATGAATTCATAAACACCACTACCTGAACTGCAGATGGAAATTCTGGGAGCACTGCATTAATGAAATTAGAAATCCACACACAAAACCAAGCGTGACCATCCAAGCCATAGTAATCACACTTGTATCTAAACTCTGAACGTGAACTGCACCTAAAATGCTGCCCATCTGTTACTTATGTGTGAAGAGCTTTTAGCCAAAGGAGGTTCAGAAGTTTGACAGAACTTGTCTGAACATAATACCTGTGGAACAGACACGAAGTAAGTAGGTGCAGTATGTATGGCTGGAGGTAAAGGGGAAGAGGGAGGGAGGCAGGGAGAAAAACAAGCATGAGGTCTACAGCTAATTCACCACCCAACTCCCCCCATCTTTTTTCTTTTTAAGGAAACCCTTGGATGTGGGAAAAGAGTTTAATTTGACTGTTTGTCATTAAATGCCAGCTGGTGCCAGCAACTACTACGCAGAGAAGGTGATTAACTTCCAATACTTCCTACAATAAAAGGCAAAAATATTAATGATACTATCTCACTCACAGACCTCCCTGACCTGACTTTCTGATACTTCCCCCTCCCCACCCCCCCACAAAAAAAAAAAAAAAATTAAATATCTAACTCCATCTTTAGAAAAACAGTAACAAGCCATCCCAGATTTCTTGTTTTACTGACTGACCATAAACCCCCAACTACTAATTTTCTGTCCCAGTCCATTATGTTCTCCTTGAACAATACATGCAGGTGGGAAGCCATTGTGGCACTTAATTCAGAGTGGAATTGCACCAGTTTAAAACCACTGAGGATCATATTTATGACACTAATTAAAGGGAGGAAAAAAGAACACACAAAAACTCCACAAAACCCCCAATGATTTCTATGAAGTGCCCAAAATTCAAATTCCACAGCTGCCAATTGCAGAGAAGTTCCCCTGACTCCCTATAG
>NW_010303081.1:4914-14126 GCF_000700745.2 Antrostomus carolinensis
CACAGGAAATTCCCTATGCATCTGCCACACAGAGTGATTCTTTCATTTTCAGAAACCGGAATTCAAAGGAATCCCTGAAGCATATCAGTTAGACCTCTGCTAAGTATCAACCATACTTATCTTTTTAAAGATTTTATTTACCTTGTTTAGAACTTGAACATTAACCCAAAGCCTCATTTTGCCTCTGCATTGCTAAGACAACTGAAGAAGTTAGTGGAATGCAATAAACCAAAGTTTGCCCTACAGCACTTCGAGTTCCCTTTCTAAATTAGTTCAGGGAAATAGCAATTGGGTCACTCTCATTTTAGATCTTCCAACAGCAAAAAGGTCGATTTTACCAAGTTTGGTAAAGAAGCCTGAATTGTTGGTTAATTAACATAGCCATTTAACTTCGGAAAATGAATCAAGTCCCAGAAGTTAATATCAAAGTTACCTTGAATCAAGAGCATCGTAAAAGAATAAAACAAGGTTTTATCAATATCGCTATGCCACATGGTATCATGAAAATAAAACATGTAGGAGAAGAACTGTATTCCCCCCAAAAACAGGTGCTCTACCCAGAACACGTATGAAAGAAAGAACTTCAGTGGCTGAAAGTAAAAAGCAGTAGTGGCAATACCTTCAGGGAGTTCTGTAACCATCAGGAACACAGCAATTATTTTTACTCTCCCAAACACACAGGAGAAACTAAAATACACTACTGATTTTATTTTTTAATTAAAAAAAGGTTCATTCAGATTGAAATTTATATAGCTGTTCAGAAATAGCACTAACATTAGGCACAAAGTATGACAGAATCTAGAATACTAATGCAAATAAACCCTCACTGCTTTGTTGCAGATGTGAGAATGAAAACAACCAGATATGAGGAGTAACATGTACCCCAGATATGTACCCCACCAGATCCAGGAAAAGAGGAAAGCTTTGGGAACGGATCAGCACAACAGTTCTGCCTAAAAGAGTTAAAGATTTTGTGCTCACTCACTGCTATAGGTGAGACGCACCAGTGAAACAAGTACTGTGATGCAGGATCCATCTGCATCATTCCCTCAATCAAAGGCAGTCACATAGTTCCCTGCAGACTAATTCAGCCTGCTCAGGAGGACAAAATGCAGCTACGCTGCCTACAGCTTCTGAGCTGGCCCAATTATACCCATGTGCTAACATGGCTATACTGCTTCTGGCACCCAAACGAGCTTCCTGACCTCCATCCTGCCTCACATACTCTCAAAAGTGCATGAATTTCAGAAAACTCAGCTCAGTTCCAGCCAGACACAGAACATAGCAGCAGCCTGACTCACCATGGGACTGAACAGCTTCCAGCAAGGGGCCACCCACAGCAGGAAAAAAAAAATCCAGCAAACAGGAGTGCACAAGGAAGGGGGTCCTGGCCAGGACACAAAACCACCATGGGAAACTGCTTGGGCTGCAGAGCTGAGGGTCTGAGAGCCTCAGCTGCCTCACAGAAGTGCTGTTCTTCCCTGGAGAATCCTTACCAAAAATGTTGATACTGAAAGGAAAGTCCCATGTCTAAGTGCTCATCAGCACAATCTACCTAACCATATGCCAAAGGACTGTATGAACATCACGATCTGGGGATAATGAACAGTAACTTAAGGAAAGAAAGCCAGGGGGAGGGGAGAGAAATTATAAGAGGACAGTGGTGGAAAAACAAGTTGAAATTTGAGTTAGGGAAAAGTATATGAAATACACATTAGCTTTTCTATACAATACTTCTAGATCTGCTAAAGACAAATTTGTCTAAAGTTATTCCATATGTACTAGTGGTCCTCTATGCAAGTCACACCCACAGAATAGGAAAGATGTTCAGATTATGAGCTGCAATGCTGCCAGTCCACCATCAGTAAACAGGAAAACCAGCTACAGCCTTACTCCATAATACAATATGCATCTGCTTCATGTATCACCAAAAAAACTTGTATAGGTAACAGTGTGCCATATTAAAGTAGACAGATTTTGTTTGGGCAAAAACTACAAAAATTAGTCTAATTATGAACTAAGATAAAATCACTTTTAAGATCCCCACAGCCTAGAAATTATTTCCCGCACTGAATTTAATTAATTTGTCCAAAATATTATGCACCTTGTCATGACTGTCACACATTATTTTCGCTTCTTGGGTTGTCTTTAGCAGTCTCCATCATCCATGCTGTTCCCCAACAGCCTCCCATTTCCTAGGGATTTACCTTCTTTACAACTGTAGCCAAGAAACTGGATTTTTTAAAGTGTTCCATAGTCAACTTCATAAAACCTTCCTTTTGTTTGTGGCTGCAGATGATTACACCATGACAAGGTGGACATTCATGGGATTTTGGTTTAGTTTGGTTTGTTTTTACACTAAACCATTCAGAGGCCTAGACGCACGCTCTCAGCCCATCACAGAATCACAGGTGGGGTGACCATCACATTGGTCGGGGTTGGAAGGGACCTCAGGAGATCATCTAGTCCACCCCCCCTGCCAAAGCAGGTTCACCTCGACCAGGTTGCACAGGATCATGTCCAGGCAGGTTCTGAACATCTCCAGAGATGGAGACTCCACAACCTCTCTGGGCAGCCTGTCCCAGGGCTCTGGCACACTCACAGTAAAGAAGTTTTTCCTCATGTTTAAGCAGAGCCTCCTGTGTTCCAGCCCGTGCCCATTGCCCCTTGTCCTATCACTGGCCACCACTGAAAAGAGTCTGGCCCCATCCTCTTGCCACCCACCCTTTAGCTATTTATAAACATTAATAATGTCCCCACCCACTCATGTGATTAAAAATAAATATATATATAACAATTGACACATTAACTATTAGGACAACAGAAACTAATTCCTGCCATCAAATACACACGTCACTGTGACAGGGGAGAGGCTATAAACAGGCTAAACTCACCTGACACCGCAGTCCAGGAGACATTTACCACCACTTACAGGCAGACTTGCAAGCAAGAAGTTTTCCTGGTGACTCTGAGGGAATCAAACATAGTCCCAGCACTGGAGCCCTTGGGAAGACATGGAGGAAGCCTCATGGTCTGAGGACCAAGCTCAATTCCTAAAATATTTACAGTGCACACTGTCCCAAGCGTTCTAGCAAGCGACTGGTTATTGTACTGGGTGTGGGTGCCCGGCCGTCGGCTGCGCTGTGAGGGGAGGCCAGAGCTGCCCCTGCCCGGCAAGGCAGGTTCAGGCTGGTTCCAGGCAGTTCCAGCCGGTTCCGGATGGTTCCAGCAGCCCCACCCCGTGGCGCAGCCCAGCCCCTCAGCCTCGGCACAACAGACACAATGCAGCCCAGCAGTCAGGAAAATCTGACCTTCTTGAAAGACATCTAAACACATCTATGTCTGCCACATACTTGTGGTAGCAGAGGAGTATTATACAGGGGGATTTTTATATCAGTTTATGTAGTGCTGCCTCTCCAGTGGGGGCACCCATTGCACCACTGTGCTGCAACCAGCAGCACAGCCGAGGCTTCCAGTAGCTACTGAGAGCTCAGGCCTGAGCCGCACCCTGTATGTTTTTATTGTTTATTTATAAATAAACATATAGATATAAACAACATCTTTAAACAAAAACCGACTCCACTGAAACAAAGGACTGGGAGGGAAGCTGTTTCAGTCAAGGCTTCCCCTGTAGCCCCTTTCCACCATTTCTCAGTTCTCATTTGCTTCTCCTGCTGCTAAGTTCACTGGTAGGATATATAGAAATAAAGTGAAAACCCAGGTTAAATAAACCCTGCCCAGCCTCTGCTAGCACATACAACTTCTGGTGCTGTAGTTTATCTTCCAACCAAACTCACAAAAGCCTAAAAAAAATCCCATCACAGCTGATTTATTATTTAACTGGTCAAAACACAGGCGGTGAGGGACTTCGTTTGAAGCCAGAGTGAAAAATGGGAGTCTCTCCTTTAAATGTTATTTATAGCAGTGGAGATAAGAGACAATTACTTTTTTGTTTGGTTGTTTTTTCCCCTCCTTTCCCATTCTGCACTGTCAAATAATGCCTGCAAGCCAAAACTCAGGCATTTTTAAAGAAAAAGAATAGGTATGTATGAGATTCTCCAAGTTGCAACTTCTTTGTTTTGGTCAGCCTCATGCCAGGGGGCCCTCTTTCCTACTGACAATATTTATTAAAAGGTTTTAGGAAGGTTGGTGCAACCATTAAAATCAAGCCAGTTACATCTGGTGTAATTCCATAGAGCTAGAAAGACTTATGGGGGCCTTCTAATGTCCAAGAAAAATGAAAATGTTCAAGTTAATATAAAAGGAGAATTTTTATGTTTTATCCAGTGAGCCTGAAGAAAAGCCACCAATTTCTAACAGGTAGTGTTTTATAGGGAAAACATTTCCCAGGGATTTGACAGGAAAACCTAACTAGTTACTAGGTTTAGGGAGACAAAACAGCTTGCCTGTTTCTGTCATCCTCGCAGCAGTGGGGAACAGAGCCTACTCACTTTGAAGTCCATCCTTCCCTAGACAAGGCAACATGACTGAGGACAGCAGCTTAAGAAGTGGCAGAGCCAGAATTCAATAATCTACAATTAAGATACATAAGGAATTTGGGTAATTTTAAACAATCAACATCAGAAAACAGAAAAAACTGAGAGGCCCTGCTAACATATTGACAAGCTCTCTTTGGCTCATGTTCTGCCACAAAGCCTTCTGATAAGATGGTCACATCAGCAGCAGTATCAGGGTATATTTTAAAATGTGCATTGTTTATCCTTTCTGATACATTAGACGTACAGCTCAGCTGCTTCATAATGCAGACGCAATCCAAGCACAGTAGTTTCAATACAAACAATCATTAGAAAACAGTCTCTCCAGTCTCAACCAAAACAGACCATTTTTTTCTTCCTTTTATAGCTTTCAGAAATAAGCTTATGCAAAAAGTGATTATAGTTGTAATGATAAAAAATGAGGGGAAAATGACAATAAATAATGTAGTATCTTTTCTGAGCATATCAGGGGCTTTGAAGCTTCAACATGTGAAAAAGGGTCTTTCCTACCTCAGTCGGCTGGGTAATGTAAGGTGTCTAAATAAAAGAAAAAGAATATCTCATCTGCCACTGCCATAACAGCAAGAAGATCAAGTTATTTGTATAAGCTGCAAACGACGTGCTCCTGAAAGAAATAATCACTGGAGAAATATTTTTGGGTGAATAGTATTCAACAATATTTTACAGGGAGGAAAAGAAAAAAAGTGTGCTTTGAGGAAAAGAAACGTAACAATTGAAATGAAATATTTCAAATGCCTACTGAAACATAATTTCTAAATTTTCTAGGATGAAAATTCCCCTTCTGTTTGGATGGGCACAGCCCAAAAGGTGCTGCAGAAAGTGGGTCAGTACTCCAGACTTAAAAATCCAACCTGAGACAAGAGTGGCCATACTAGCAGTTTATCCTACAGTTCTGTTTCCTATACTGTCACCAAAATACCTAAATGGCCATATAGGGGGGGACATTCCCCTTCACTTTCTCCAGTCCTTCTCTGCAATACATGGCCAAGGATGGATCTGGGAAGCCCTCCTTCTCTGATTGGTGTTAGGTGGTAACTCCAATACATGGCCAAGGATGGATCTGGGAAGCCTGGGTACTACATTGGCTTAAGCTCAGAACAACACAACTTCTTTTGAATCTGCTGTGAATGGCCTGACCTACTATATATAGCATGAATACTTATGCAACACTGACACGGCTGAAAGAGACAAACTGGACAGAGGAGACTTCAAATCTTTATTTAGGAGCTCAGTGAAGCAGCGATTCTGCAAACTATGTTAAAGAGGGATTCTCATCACAAACTAAGGAAGAACAGCACAGTAAGCCATTTTAGGAAATGATCCACAATTAAACTGCCATATGTTTTTCCTTTTCATTGTTGAATGGATGACACATAAAACATACAAATAATATACAAGGATAAAGACTTAACACTGACTTATATTGATTCCCTTCTTTTTTTATGCCATGTAAATAAAAACTTGAAATCAACATAGAAAACTTAGGGCCAAAAGACATACTGATATGAGCTGTAACAGTCACAATCGAGTCAGAGCAGCAGTCTTGATTCGATTTTTGCTTGTTTTATGAACAGAAGCAAGGCTGCTGTTTTGCCCGTTTTACGTTGCTGTGGGTGCACCTTCTTTCCCTTACTGCTCAGGACTGTGATTTTGGGCAATTTGGAATAAAGAATCAAATCAAAGCATTCACCAAAGCTGCAGGATGTCTATTGGAAATCTGAAATTGTATGAGAGATGGTGTGGAGAATTTTATTCAGCTTTCTGAATGCAATCAAGAGGTCTGTCCTCTGATCATGATTCTTTTTTCAGGTTTAAAAAGTGATGCTGTGTTGTCTGCTCAAATTTCAAATATTTAATCTGTTTGCTACAAATTATTCTGTTACTATAAAGGAGAATCAGGGATAAAACTTTATTATTTTTTTTAAAGTTATTTATTTTTCTTTAAATTGAGGCTTGATAATTTTCACTTTCTATACCTCAGCTTCCCTTTCTAAAACACTGTTAGTCTAAAGAAACCTGATCAAAGGTAGGTGGTCTCCATTTTTTCAGCAGCTGGAAAATCTTTCTTGCTTTAAATCCTTTCACTAGAAAAAGAGTTGTCCCAAATCTGGGTTCTTCAGCTGGTGTGCAAAGCCAATTGACACATACAGTTGAAATATTTGCTTATTTCATGTCTGTGCAGAGATTGGTGTTAGGTGGTAACTCCACAAAGCTAGCACACCCGAATGCAATCGCAGGTGTTAACTCCACAAAGCTAGAACACCCGAATGCAATTGGGTTTTGTAGTTACGCAGTTCCAAACAGTTAGTAATGCCTGCTGTTAATGCCTACCATATAATCATTGGTTAGTTTCATTTTTGTGTTGGCTTAAAGGTTAAGTGAGTAAGAGGTTTTTTCTCCTCTAAAGGTGTGGTTTTACCATGCTAATGAGGCACTCTTTCTCTGATGTGTTCAATAGTTTTGGGGGACTGAATTAACTATTCAAGGATGTACGAGATACACAAGCGGTTGTTTTCAGACCCGTTGGCTCCTTGTTTTGTAAATTGAGGTTTCCAGGTGGCTCCTTATCTTAGCATGTCCTATCCTAGAATAAATAAAGCCCAGAATTCTATCATCAAAAGGACTGAAGTAATTTTGTTTAACATTTCTGAGAATATTCCATTAGGTTGAAGTCAAATGGGAGAGGTTTGAGCCCCAATAATAAACACTGAATGTGCAAATCATGTATTAATCATTAATGACTTCTAATCAATTCTACCTTGACAAAAATGCACCTGCAGGCACCAGGCACTCAAGAGCTGCCTCTTCTCTGCCAGTGCACCATACTGTGGTATGGAAAATAGCACACTGTGTTCTCAAAGAGGAGGAGAAACACTAGGTATCTCGAACGTCAACGTGATCAAAGGGATCAGCTAAAATACTTATCGTATGTTCTTTCCACTTAAATACTTTTTCTCAGGAGGCAATGTATAACTCCCAGACAGGATTTCATCTAAATTTGCAGAGAGCATTTATATTTGTCTAGCTTGTTACTGCGGATATCATTAAAAGAAAAGCAGTAATACTATGTCATCATCCTGACAAATCCTGAGAGAATGTAAATGCCTTGCAGACAAAATCCTTTCAGATCAAACCCAAGTTAGGTCATTAAAGAAATCTAGCTGAATACTCAAGCTCATGACATCATCAAAACTTGTAGCAACTACATGATGAATGGCAGCGTGGCACTCCTTGATAAATGTACAAAGACCTTAGCCTTATCCTGACAACTTCTCTGTTCCATGAAAGCTGCCAAAACCAAAACATTGTCATTGGAGAAGATTTCTAGGATTTGGCCACAAGTCAGCAAGGATTTTGACTGTCTTGTTCTGCTGCTTAACAGAGAACAGCAGAGAAAGACAGCAAGCATCAAAGTCTGTTGACTCACTGCTTTTCTAAGCACACTTCCCCTTGTGCTATAAAGTTGGTATAGCACTGGAGATCTGAATTAATATACAAAGCTTAATGCGATGCTTACAGTCCCCACAGACATCATTAAGAGGCCAAAAATATAGTGAAGGCAGAGAAATGCCTGTGCAGCAGCAGACACTGCTCCATCACTCCCTGCATTGCCTTCCAAGAATAACAGTTGCCTGCTTCGACTCTGTCCCAACAGGCTGCTACGAAGGCTGGCTAATCTAACATAGCATGGAAACATTTTTAAGAAGTTTCAAATTTGACCCGATATTGAGAACAAATTTTCTAAGATTCTTTTATTAATTGTTTATCTAGACAACCTGCCAGAAGTTTAACATGAGTGTGCAGGTCAAAGGAAAGAACAGGTAAAAAAATGTAACCCAAAACACATGCACTTCATATTCAGTTTGTTCTTTATCATTTCTATTTAAAACCAGGCTGTATGTTTGTATTAACAGCCAGGGTGGGAAAGCGTGAAGCAGGACTGGAGTGGAAGATCAGCAATGACTCTCAGTGCTGGTTTTGGCTGGAGCAGAGTTAGCTTTTTCATAGTAGCTATGTGGGGCTATGTTTTGGATTTGTGCTGGAAAGTGTTGATAATACAGAGATGTGTTAGTTACTGCTGAACAGTGCTTACACAGAATCAAGGCCTTTTCTGCCTCTCACACCACCCCATCAAGAAGGCTGTTGGTGCACAAGAAGTTGGGGGGGGACACAGCCGGGACAGCTGACCTCAGCTAACCAAAGGAGTGTTCCACACCATATGATGTCATGCTCAGCATATAAACTGGAGGGATGTTTGTAGTGATGGTGCTTGTCTTCCTAAGTGACCGTTATTCATGATGGAGCCCTGCTTTCCTGGAGATGGCTGAACACCTTCCGGCTGATGGGAAGCAGTGAATGAATTCCTCGTTTTGCTTTGCTTGCACGTGCAGCTTTTGCTTTACCTATTAAACTGTCTTTATCTCAACCTATGAGTTTTCTCACTTTGACCCTTTGCATTCTTTCCTCCATCCCACTAGGGAGGAGTGAGCAAATAGCTGTGTGGTGCTTAGTTGCTGGCTGGGGTTAAACCACACCACTCACCAAAACTACAGGACTTTAGTGCGCTTTTCTGAAGTGGTCCCTAAGAAAAGCTCTAGCACCAGCATCAACTATGTCTCTGTAGCAACAGGAGGCAGATAGATAAATAAACAGATAAATACACATTCTCACTGGGTTCCTCCTTCTACAGGAATG
>NW_010303081.1:14141-35761 GCF_000700745.2 Antrostomus carolinensis
AGGAATGCCTTTTGTGTTTCCTTGCCCCCACGTTTGAGTACTGAACAGAATCATGACTGAACCTGCTTCAGAGTCCGAGGATGCAGAGGGTCACTGCCATCTACAACCAAATTGTTCTGTGTTTTCCCAGCTACAGAAAGGTTCCAGGAATTTAAAAATAAAAAACCCTGTTGTCTCATCAATAAATACAAAGGTTTTTCTTTCATCAGAAAGTGGTTTTACAGCAAATCACCGAGACTGCTACATTTAGCATCAACAGAGATTGAAAGTGGCAACAGCAGGGTTTTATAGCACTTTCTTAAAGAATATTGACATTAGAGACCAAAAAGGCTCTCAGTTCCTAAACCTACACAAATTATTTCATTCACATCAATACTCCTTTTCAGCACAGGATCACGCAAATATTTATTTCCTGATAGCATTTACAGATAAGAGTAACCTGCGCTCTCCCATGCTGCCCTGATCTCATACACTAGGCTGGGCTTTAAGACGTTGTGTACAAGGCAAGTTGCTATTTGTAGGCAATATTTTGCCTTGTCTGACCTTTATTTTGCCTGCTCTCTTCCCACATGTATTTCCTCATTTATCTTCAATGATTTTTAAAAATCAACCCAAACCGCTTCAGGTTTCTCTTTTCCCTAAAGATCTGCCACACCTGAAATTGTCATCTGTAAGGTGAAACATTACTTCAAGCGAGGAATTGTCAATGATTTTCATCCATGCTCCAAGAGGATTTCAGACATTCTGTGATAATCCTCCGAGTTTAAAAAATTAGTAATATGCTCATAAAACCAGCCAAACTAGGAAAGAGAAAAAACAAGGGAAGTTCTGTTTTATTCTGCTTTTGTTTAAAGGCTGCCAATCCTATTAGTTTGGATTTGAAGTCTGGGCTGTGCACACTCTTTAGCGTGGTGTACTTTAGAAAGGAACAAAGTGCTCATCACTGCATTTGAACCACCTGGAAAGGGGAGCTCATTCTGGAAGTGCTGAGGCTCTGGGCTGGAGGGGCACCAGTAAGTGCTGCTGTCAGCAGTTCTGTATGCAGGAGCGTAAAAGGCCTAGATATTCAGCTCTAGAAGTGAATCTCACTATGCGAACAACAATTACCACTTCAAGAGGAGTCTTACTCAATTAAAGCCTGTACTATTAGCTTCAAGTGAAGAGATCAGACAGAGGTCCCCAAGCAATTACATGAAACAAAGTCACCCTTACAGCAGCTTCTCTAATAAAACCAGGACTCTATTTTATACTATTTTATTCTCAAGAGAGATTTCTTAACTAGGTTTCAAAAGAAATTCAACTTTTGCAATTCACAACCCCAGATTAAGAAATACAGCCCATAGGTCAAAGACACAATTACTGCATTGTTCCACATAAACCTCCTTCCCTAACACAAAAGTTGGGCTGCTTTTTTCTTGAGACGAAGTGAAAAAAAATCCAAGCCTCTTCAACTCTTCTACCCCTCCCTGCCACTCCTATTCAAACCAAGTCTGTTAGATTCTTTGCTATGGTCCTCTCTCACCATTTACACACATACTCACACCCACTTCCCAGCAAATTCCTTGGACTGTGGCTTTGCAAAGGCAAGGGGGTAGGCAGAAAACTTTCAGAGTTTTTTTGAGTACTAATGGCATCTGTCTTAGAAGCTCTGAAGTAAGATCCCAAAGGTACCTGTATATTTTTTTTTTACTATATAAAGAACTTAATGTCTGATATTGATCCCCTGAATTACATCAAATTTATATTAACTGAAGTGTGAATATTTTCTTCAGTGTCTATGACTCCTCTTCCTAATTTCCCTGACAATTCTGTTTTCTGCAACTTAAAAGTGTTACTTAATTAAAAAAAACCCAAAACCAAACCACCAACCTATAAACAAGTTATTTGTATATGGTTGGATGAAAACCTGACAATTCTGTTTTCTGCAACTTAAAAATGTTACTTAATTAAAAAAAAAAACCCAAAACCAAACCACCAACCTGTAAACAAGTTATTTGTATATGGTTGGATGAAAGCTACAGATCCCAAAATACTGCTTTGAATAAATGTTTGTTAAAATTGACTTTAAAAAAAAAAGTTTTTTCCAGTCCTCCAATCAGAGGAGAAGTAGCAGGAGAGTCACATCTTGTGTGACTACTCAGGATTGCAACTCAAAATGTGTTTTCTATCAATAGACTGATACTTACTTGATTTTCTCTGCCATAAAAATGCCTGTCAGAATATTTATTAAAACAGAATATTTATTAAAACAAATATTTATTCCTCACAAAAGGAAAAGCAGATGACCTGAAACAGCCTAAAATAGAGCTATTTGAAAGATCTACAGAAAGATTTTGTTTTGCTTATGTTTTCAAACTATGACACAGAGAGTTTCTTCCCTTCTAGGAAATTGTTCTATGTAAGGAACTTCTGCAGTTAACATAAGCCTATGGAATGATATTTTAACATTTAAAAAAATTACCTCGGCTATTATTCAGGTAATCAAAGATGTAGGCATGGAATTAAAAAAGGTTTTTCTAAATGCCCAAGGAAATGTTCCTTCAGCCACTGCTGAAAAAATTTAGAAATTCCCCCCCTAGATTTTTTTCTTCTGTCTTTCTATTCAGTGGCATTTCCCGTCTTCTGCAGTGGTCTAATGAAGTCCTTCAGCGGCTTTACAGACTAATATCCTGCAGTGAATTCAGTCTGCTGCATGTGGAGTTTTACCTTGTTCTCTGTAAAGGATTTGAACAAAGTTTGTTGCCTTGTCCACAGCCATATTCGTATTTTTTTGCTGAGTTTTAGGGTCATCATTGACTTATCCATATACTTATCTAGATATAAATCACTAATATACAATATATTGCACTGCATGTGAAGCTGATTAATGTTTCCCTGAACACATACTATAACTGTTACACACTGAAGCAAAACTAGCATTTGTCCCTTTGCTGCAAGGGAACCAGGGGATAAATCAAGCAACACACCCTTTGCAAGCTCACGTGATGGAGCTGACATGTGGAATAGTAGAGGAATTAGGGGCAAAGTTTCAGTTCTGCTTACAACAGATCTAAAACTCCCCTGGCCAGGAAAATAAATAAATAAATAAATATTTTTTTTTTTAACCAGAACTATAAACAACAATAAAAAGGTAAGCTCCTCATCCAACTTTAATGCTGAAGTACCCACTGAAATACTGGTAAATCTCTCTAGTTCAGAGGCACCCAGAAAATCCAAATGATACAATAGCTTAATATCAAAAACTATTTTAACAGTAATGCAATTAAAGTGCCTTTCTGTAGCCTGTTACACACAATTCACAATACAGCAAACCCATGGCTAGTGACTGTAATATTAATCCAGAAAAATCTATCAAGCAGATTCAAAGCAAATGCAACATTTCTTCCAGAAATCAAAACCTTGGGTATGCACTGGGGACAGGCAAGAGACCCGTGGTGAAGTGTAAAACTAACATCTTTAGGTCTGTGCTTATATGATGTCTGGCATATGGACCCAGGCAACTGTAACTGAGCCTCTAAAGCACTAATGTGCTAAATAATAAAAGAAGGCATCAAATACCTCAAAAATCCACTGCTGCATTTGAAGAATGTGTTTAAGAGCTGTAATTAAAGTAGCAAAAACCAGCTGAATAGCATTAAGAACCTGACTCACTCCTGAAGCTTAAATTTTTCAAAGTATCATAGCTACGATGGTGATAAGAGATGTGCATACACACCCATAGGGCAAGACTGAAAATTGGTCTAATCGTACCAGGGGCCAATATAATTTCTAAATTAAAAGCGACTTGAAATTTTCTGCTATTTTATATCATAATGTGCAAAAATGTAGCAAGGGCACACTGCAATGATGGTTTAAAAACACAAATAAGTGGCTATTTTTGGTGTAAACTAAAGGCAAAGAGAGAAAGCAAACTTGCTGGAGCAAGTACAGGCATTTTTAATCAGCACTACTTCTCTTGGTAGGGATCAGCAGCTATTTTATGAAGGCATACCCTGAGCAACGTCAGCTGCAAGCATCACTGTCTTACTAGTCATCTCTCCATAAAGAGAAGGACTCCAGAGAAGCATCTAAAGTCAAGAGCACACATTCTGGCAAAGAGCTTGGCCTGAGTACTTCATGCCACTGAGAATTTTCTTCTACTAATGCACATGCTTGGCACTGGCAACTGAACCCTTTCCTCTGACACTATCTGCAGGAAAAGTCAGGGGATTGTTTAGCAACAAGTATGGTCTCTTCAAAGTAACACTAACAAATCCACCTGCTCTTTAAAACCACTGCAACGTTTAGTTCTGAGGTTAATCTCCAAGGAATTGTTTGGTGCTTGAGTTCAGCAAGGAAGTAATTTCTTCTGTGTGCTAATAATGAAGAGAGAGAGGAATACGCTCACGCCCAAATCTAATCAATCACCTGCAGAAATCAACTTCAAACATCTCTAAATGTTAAAAGCAAGCAATGTCTGTTTGTATTCTATGTATAACCTTTCAACCTATAAAAACCCAACTGCTAACCAGCAAATTGCATTTCAGATGGTATTTTTGATCACAATAGCATCACTTCAGACTTCTTACCGTAAGCAAAACTTTTCAGCATAGGTAAGGCAAGCTTGCTGCTGTCACCAAGGGAGTGGCAATGGGAGTGCTGTTCTTTTCTGCTCTTTGGGTGGTAACTTGCTTTGCCTATTCTAGGCTTGCAACTACAACAGACTGACTTCTAACATGTAACAACAGGGACCAGGAAACACCGCAGCGTTCAGCCATCGTGCACCAAGTGACCGCCCAAGGGAGTGTGCATTTAACCAACTCTCCCCAAGCCTCTCCAGGCCAGAAGCAGGGGGAAGACTTTAGAAGAGAAATAGGACAAAATCCAACTAAACCAACTTTGCTTGAGCTGAGACATACCTGTCTTCTAACCATGCAGTTCTGGACCAGTGTGGATATGCCCAGTTTGCCCTCCAGGTCACTTATCATTTCAAGTCTTACAGAAAGATAAATGCTAAATAAACCACTACATGCCAAAATCCTTTAGATAATTTCCAACATTATTTTTTACATTATCAGGTTATATAATGACATGTTACACTGACAGATTATGGAAACATTTACTGTTACATATTTGAGCAGGCACAATTCATTAATTAGCAATTCGTCAAAACCAAAATAACTGACAGAAGCCTCCTGCTAGTGTTATGTGGCCTTTCCCTGTAGATGTATCACTTCCGCTTATATGTAGTTCAGAAAACACATGCAGAAGAGATGCAAGAAGAATTGTTTTCCTGGTGACATATTCAGTCCTAAATAAAGCAAGAGGTTGTGCAGATATAACCAGAAGAGGTGGGCCTTTAACCCAGCTATTTCTAATAAGACAGGAACAGTCTAATAGTGGGAGTACCAGATTGTAACACATGCTAAATGAGTACTAAACAAAAAGCCTACTATGTTGTGGGAAATGTTGAGATGTACTTACACCATTAGGAGTAATTAAGTGCATATTCTGGTAAGTGGACTAAAACATTCATTGTATTTTCTCCTACTCAACTAGTATTTGCTGTGGTACAATAATGTGGTACAATACAGGGGAATGCTGCCCACCACAGCACCTTCCCTACTGTTCTCTTTGCCCTCTACCCCATATGCACATCTGCTTATCTCAGAAATTTCTCTAAGTTTTGCCTTTGTTTAAAAATACAGAGGGAAAAATAAATATCTGCAGCAAATCCAATGGCTTGCAGGAGCAAAGGAAGAATTAGTCCCAGAGAGAGTTGCAGTGAGTATGTTTAATATGCGGTAGCTTCCAGAGCTATTATGTTCTGCAGAAGCATGGCTATTACTTAGGTGCCTGCATAGGAATATGATGTTAAAGAACACCGGGTGAAGCTGTGTTCTCAGTTAAATCAGCATTCCCCAGCAAGCCACAAGAGTCATATAAGTTTAAGTAAGGCTACAGTTCAAGTCTTTCACAATAAAGCAAGCCAAAGAGCTGAAGTTAGATAATTAAAATAATATTTTCAAAGCATTTGGCATTGTAAATGAGGAAAGAGGAAGCAGAGTGTGCACTGCCAAAATCAGTTAAATCTACATGCGGAATACGACGCGTATGCCTTTAGTGCTAGAACAGACATTTAGTGGAATTCCAAGTATCTCAAATGCATTCGGTTTTTTCCCCAAAGTAGTTTTGTTCAGTTGCAGAGTTTTTACAGGTTTTTTTATTAATCTACCTACTGATAAGCATACTTCTTGTAAAACCTGACATCAGCCAAGTGCTAGCCAAGTGAAGCCACCACAGAGTTAAGAGTTACAGTTTGACCTGTCTCCATAAAATTAACAAGTTAAATAATTCTCAGATATGACCCTTTTTAACATATTCAAAAAAACCCAGTGCATTCATGTCAAGATACCTGAACTTTGTATGTGCTGCAGGGATTTAAAACTCTGTTTTATTAATGAGAAACCGCAGGGTTGGGGAGGGTTAACAGACATATATCCATCAAGACTTTTTTTTTGTTTTTTAATATACAAATACACCAATGCACTTCTGAAAGCATACACCAGATTTTTTGATAGAAAGGACATACTACCATTTTCACAAAAGCCTTTGCTGGCACTCAATCATGAGTATCTTTTCTTTGACATTACATCGCCTGTTTTACCCATCCAGTGAGCATCAATGTGACCAAGGTAATCAGGCTTAAAAAACAGGAAACAAAAAACATTTAAAAAGGTACCATCAACAAATTACAATTTGGTCTTCTGCAGGACACTAACTATTCAGCAGTGACCGATTGCCTAAATAGATTAATTTATTTTAAAAGCAGCTTTCTACACACCTCTCCATAAAATAAAGCCTTAAACTTATCCTTTACCAATACCACTGGCACATGCATTTAGAATTATTCCTCATTGGTCACCACTGCTATCTGTATTTTAGATAAAGCAGTCTATCACCTGCTGTTATTTTGATTAATTAAAATGGCCTTGGGAAAGCAGACTATCCACAAAGACTTAATGCTACCGTGCTGATCCCCGAATAAGGGAAGTAACGGGACTGCTTGATCTATCAAAAGCAGATATCAACTTCATTAACATCACCTCTCAACAATACCACCTGAAATTCTGTAACGTTTTCCAGTAACATTTCTTAACTATTACGAATTTAAAGGTTTATATTTATTATTCTTTCCCAGCTTGGTTCTATAGATTTAATACTATTAAATTTAAACACACAAAAAGCATTCTGTGTTTAATCTCAAGTGTTTTAATGCCTCCCTTAAAAAGTTCTGGAGTTCAGAGAAGCATTTCTAACTCATGGGACATTTGAGTAGCTATTGATCTTTTTACAGGAAACTTTGAAACTACTGCCACATGCTGACCACTCACCCCTCTCACTGCTCCTTGGCAGAGGATAATCTGGCCTATTTTTTTAACTCCAGGAACTTAACTGAAGTGCCAAGGTCTGACTGGAGGGGGAGGTTAGGCTAAGAATGCTCTAGCGGAAAGAGGTAAAAGATAAAAAGCTGGACCACTGCCCCACATGTGCTCAGTGAGATCACTAGCAAACCAGAACACCGATGTCTGTCACAACTTTTGCAAAGAGAAAAACATGTAAATTATGTCTGCCAAGAACATTATTGTTCTAAAACAAGTAATTTATCTTAGAATTCAATGGGAACACCTGGAAATATTGCTGGGAGTATACATGACAAGTCACAGGACATTATCACAGCACAAGTCACACACACACCACATTATTACCAAGAAGACATCCTCCAAATCCCGAAGGGCTACATAATGAAATAAGATTTTTGAGCAATTGTATTTTCAGTAGAGGTCCTGATCTTGCATCATGCTGCTTGGGAGAAGACCCAGGAGCCCAGCAACACCACATTTACTGCACAACACACATAAAAATCTCACACATTTCTATCTCACAATAGAAAGTGAAAGATTAGAGATCACTGTTGAGTATAGAGAATTGTTATACATCTTGAACTAGGTTTATGAGTACTCACCTCACCTGGCAGAGGAAGGCAGACATACTACAGGCCACAATGGAGAAAGCTACTTTTCACATGACTCCTCTTTCCACTTCAACAAGTGAGGATACCTTATGTTTCCCTTCTCAGATGTCTAGCTTTCTCCCCTTCTTTTCCCCTCCCATACTACCTTGCAAAAAGCAAGCAGATATCAAGAAGCTGTAAAAAGCTTTCTACAGACCTACTAATCTGCCCCATCTGAAACTGCTGTAGTGGGGCAATGGAGAGGCAGGAGTTGACCCAGCTGCAGGTGATTAGTTTATTCTAGGCTTGGGGGTGGAAAACAGAGTTTGCTTCCCAAAAAGGACAGCCATTATAGCTACCACTTGTTAAGTAGTTTACTGGCAATCAGAAAGGACTTCTCCTACCTTGTGCAGCTGAAAGCTCTGCTCACCTTTCTTACTTCTGGATTGGGGCAGAATATGTGCATTTTGTAAAAGTGCTTTCTTCTTGAATTTGCAGAATAAGGTTTCATGAGTAACTGAAAGACTTCTGTCCTGAAAAACCTGGATCCACTATCTTGGTCTTAATAAGGAAGAAAAAGGATTTTAATCTGTGTCTTTGAAGCCAGGCTTCACTGTTTGATGCACTCAAATGGTCTTTTATGCCTCGGTAAATATTCAGTTTCCATCACAGAGGAAGGTAAACATAAAGCTTTTAGTTCCCATTTGTGGTGCACCTATGGCTAATTACACCATGTAGATTGGCACTATGATAGCCTGTTGGGTGTTTCTAGGTCATTACATCGTTATGTTATTAGTCCATATGTAATGATGCAGTTTCTCTTAGTAACTGGAGTCTTATAATTTCCATGTTGAGATCACATATTAGTAATATAATGGCAGAAAGGTGATAATATCCTGACTATTGAAATGCAGACTAAAAAGGGGCTATTGTAAAATGTACCAACAAATAAAGCAAAACGAAAGGATGAAATACCAAATAATATTATTTTTCACAAAAAGTATATCTAATCTTTTAAAAAATAGCACAAGTAATTCCAGATTATGACAGAGCTATACCTTTTATTTCATCTGAGTACTGAAGCTGAAGCACTTATATAGATGTAGAAAAGGTAGTGACCACATAAGATATTTCAACATGGACAAGGACATGGGTTTTAGTGATTTTGGCACTGAATTTCAAAATAAATTAAGGATGAGATTGTTTTGCTTCCCAGTGTGTTTTAGTAGCAAATGGAAGATTATATGTCCTTTTGTAATTTGTGAAATGTTCTAATTTTTTTTTCCTCAGAATTCTTTTGGAAATTGATTGTATGCACAATATATTATTTCTTTTATCAATAACATTTTCACCTCAGAGATGTGTTGAGGACTGTATGTATAAGATCTAATTGACTCTGGAACTGAAGATTTTAATAATTGTTTAGAAATAAATTTATCATGGAAATTGCCTTACTTTCATTTTATTATAATTGACTTGGTTAATTAATCATAAAGCATTTAATAAATGTTTGTACTTCTCCAATAGCAGAGACTGAACGTGAAGAGATAGAGGACTGCCCAAAAAGGCAGAGCTATTCAGCAAGGTCTCAAGCAAGCATGAGGGACCAGTTTCCAGGGGCTACTTCATTGCTTTTTAATAATAGAAATATTTCAGAACTATCCTCAGAGGCCATGTTCCCCTTGCATTAGGTACAAAGAACCACTGACAGGATAAAACTAAAAATGACAAATAGAGATTGTCACAGGGAAACAGCATCTCTGTATCAATAGGTGTTTAATTGCCAACGATTTTTCAATGAAAATCAAACAAAAAGAAAAGTCTAAATTATACAATATAATATGGTTGGCAGGGGCTTACAATAACAGTTCCTTACATATGAAAAGGCGTTTGGAAAGCCTGGAAGTGAGGGATAAAGACAACACCATCAGCAACAGGAAAGCAGGAGACAGCCTCACTATAGAGTAATGATCAAAATGAACTACCTACAGAACATGTTTCATCTTGGGGTTTCAGCAGGGCATCAGTGGTAGGAAATGCAGTGAGGCACTGAAACTGCTCTCAAACCAGTGTGAGAAAACCTCTGTTGACATGAGGGATAAAGAGAAGAAGAGAAGACAGGGAAGAGATGCAGAATGGGGAATGTGCTCAGATTGATGTGTTAGGGATGCAGGTCTGGAAGCAGCTTTGTGGATGGGTAAGAGTAGGTAAGGCTAGAAGAGAAAAGACAGTGTGGACATGAGATCCTGGCATTGCTTTAATGATTATCACCTCTCAGGCTACACCTATATGCTGTTTCAGTTTAAGTCAGGTAGAGCAAACAATTAAGAGAAATTTCTAACAGGGAAACCACTCAGTAGCATTGTCCAGCTTGTGTGCTGTGTGCAGCAGAGCCATATAAAAATAAAGTACAGTGTGCAATTTTATAATGAAACTGTCTCTGTCATTCATTTGCATGTGTGAGCTAACTTAAAATCACACAATCCATCAAATCTGGTATTTGAGGTCTTGACGATGCAAGATATTCTTAGAATAGAAGCTTGTCTGGTATGTACATATGCTCATTTTTTGTAATGATCCCTCATTTTATTTCATCTTCCCCAAACTGCATCAGGAATGCAGATCATTATGAATGGGAATCACAAAATGTCATTTACAAGCTTTAATGTCAGAAGGTCTGAGGCCGAACAAACTGCACGGTGAAACGAAGAGGTAACAGATAGTTAGCATTTTTATGTCTAGTTTGAAATATTACTGTGAAGTTGCCCTTTGAGCCAGAGAGGTCTCAGGCAGGTGGCAGAAGTGCTCTGTGCAATCCACTGCTGTTAATGCTTCCTCTAAGATGGAACTTTTTTCCTTGAAGAAAATAAAGCAACAAGTAGGCAGCATGATTGTAACATGAGGAAGGAAGGTTGCAAGAGCAAGTCACTGTTCTGTGTTACGTAGAACAGAAGCTTTTATTAGCTGGTGATTTTAGTTACAAAAAATGAGACATCACTGCCCCCTTCTGTAATCCAAGAAGGCTGTATCCTTCAGCTACCTAAAATGTCTATATGGAAAGGTAGGTAGTTACATACTAGCTGACCCTGACACAAATATACTGAACTTTCCCCAAATAACTAAACAAAAGGTACTAGTTCATTTGTCCATAATTATTTTCATGCCTGTACTAGTGCTGAAGAGCCAGATATCTTTCAAGCCTCAAGGGAAAAAAATCTCAAAGGGAATAAATAAGGAATAAATACACTGGAATTTATTGATTAACAGTTTGTGTATGAAACAGATTCATGCTCATTTCTGAATTTATTAAAAAGCTTTCAGAATTTTCCAGCATTCATTGAAATGTCATCTGGGGCTCTTGTCTAAAATGAACTGGCTTTTTCCCACAGTTTTCAAAGAAATTAGGTACAAAGTTGTTAAATTGTTCTGCACTCCAGGGAAAGGGAAAAATCACTGACTGGAGAACATTTCTTTAAGGAACCTGGAGATGCTCACTCACCTCTTTACATCAGCTGCAAATGTTGCCATCCCAGCCCCTGGTATTCTGGGTTAGTCTCCCTTTTTGCAATGTTTAGAAATCCAATGCATATTCAATCTGCTCTTTCCAACCTCCATGTAAACAAGCAATTCCCTTGTTCTGCCCACGTTATCATATCCTCCACCCAAGACCTTCCTATTTATTGTTCTTGTTCAACTTCAGTCTGCTTTGGGACCGTGTCTGTAAACTGCTGTGATTTATTGTACCCTGTGGTATGTGAGGAGAGTGTGTCAGAGCACAGAGCACGAAGCTTAACTAAATGGAGTTAAAAGCAACAGTTCATGGTTGAATTGCACTTGTAGCTTTTAAGCTCTCCTAGTGTCCAGACTCCTCTGCTTTTTTCCAGTTCCTGCAACTTGAATCTACTGACTTTCCTATTACCTTTTCCAGACCCTTTCCCAGGACCTTTTCCATATAGTGACTTCTATGGACACCCACTCCTGGTTTAAGCCTCCCCTTAAATACTTTTTTTAGCTACAACCAATACATTTCCAGGCATCACTTCTCCTGAAAGCAAAAAAGTGAGCTCAACAAACTGAAGGCTCCCTCATGCAGGTTGTTTAAAACAGACTTGACATCTAAAAATACTTTATTTATTGAAAGCAGGCAGCAGTGGCAGCAGCCTTTAACTATGTAGGCTGAAACTCTGGATTGTGGATTTCCTTGCAGTGCTGAGCCTGATTATTTCTTGGGGAGAAAATTGACCTTCTGATGTATTTGGAAATAATAGATCTTAGAGATAATTTTTCTTATGATACTATTTAGCTCACCTTTCCCACCATTGCCTCCTATGCTGCTGGAAAGGGTATGTGTGAGAGAAGCAGCAGCACTGTGCTAAATGATTAATAGATGGTTGAACACGAAAAGGCAAGAGAAAGTAAACTTCATGTGCCCAAAGCTGCCTAGAAAGTGGAAAGGGTCCCTCCTAATCTCCTGATTATCCCCATGAGGAAAAGGTACAAGCCAGCACACAGCTGAATTTTACACAAACACAGATATCCGGCGTAATGTGGGCAAGTTTCTTAATCTGCTCGCTTGCCCTCTCAAGGCAAAATATTCTTTATATTGCAGTAGTGCAGTGAAGAGAAATCTCTATTAATGCTTATGAATTGCTGAGCCAAGATAGGAAAACCACGTGAATGATGAGACTCTTATGCATAAAAATACAAGGGGCTACAGATTTCTTTTGCTGTGTTAAATAAACACGCCAGGACGGCAAGAGTCTGTGTTAAGAGACATTCCTCATCTAGCGCAGCTCTGCAAGCCAGAGCTCATTTATGCTGGAGGGAAGATAAGCATATAGGTATGTTTTGAAAGCTGAGCCAAGGCCCTTACACTTTAATTGCTTTGAACGGCCCTATGATTTTTTATTTCATTTCAGCCTACAACACTGATGTGTAGAGACACTGAAAGTATAACACAAATATAATTATCTTAGTGTCAGCTTGATTCTGTGGGATATGAGTAGCTCAGTTCCAGTCACCAGTGATGGCAAGGCCACAGATACCATAATTTTTAAGAAAACAACTGTCTTGTGATTCTGGAACTACTGCAAACCAAATGTGTGCACCTCAAACAAGTGGCACTGAGGAAGTGATCAAAAGGCTGACTGCTGTGCTTGGACTAGGAACAGAAGTGAAATATGGGATAAATAATGGTCAGGACAGTAAAACTGGAACAGGAGTGGAGTCTGAACAATGCACGAATGGCTCCCACCTTGTGGTGCCTGCAAAGGCAGGGAATGAAAGTCGATAGCCCAAGAAGCTCTTTCCATCCTTACACAAGGTGATGGGAGATTAATAATAGTAATGTCTCTGTCAGTGGATGAAGTCAGGCACAGAGTCCTTTTCTCCACTTCCAGTAACCACAGAACCACAGCAAAGGAGCATACACATTGGCACACAAGCCCACATGTTGAAGCATGATGCCATGTCCAAGCTGATGAACCCCACTGAAATCATACTAACACTCAAAGAATGAACTATACAGTACTGTAAAGCACTTTCCAGCCCTGTTTGAAAATGAGAAAGACAACATATCTGCTGTAATGCATAAGAAAATATTTAATGCTTAGACATAAAGTGTAAATTTGTGAATGTGGTCAGCTTGGATGAACTGTGTGACTCCTGTTAAAATCTGCACTCTTCTTTGGCTCAGTTCCTCCTCATGCTCACTTTGACAGCAGGCTCCTAAAGCCATTTTTCCTGGCTGTTAATAGTACAAGATGGGGACTACGTAATGTTGCAGGAAACATTTTCTCTGCAACCAGTGCTGCAGCTGATTTCAAGTGATAACACAAGGCAGCTGCTCACAGGCACCTCAGAACTGCTTCATTTAGGGCAAAGAGTGAGCTCATAGCACAGTCCATAACTGTTGAGTGATGAGTTATGGATCTCAGATTCCCCCAGTACAATCCAACAGCAGCTCTGTGGCTCATTTCCCCCATCTTTTTTATGAAATTGTCTCAGAAATTATTCTCTTTTATTTCATAAAAAGATGGGGGAAATGATCCCCTTGCACCGTGAGGTGCCAGCAAGGGCTGGACAACTTTACTCCTGTGCAAAAATACAATCCCAGCAAAGTCAACTGCTGCTCCATCTCTGTGCAAGTGCCACAGCTCAAAGGGGTTTCAGCAAGAGTCATTTTTGCAGTGCCAGAATAGCACCAATCCATGGCTACATAAGCAGTTATGGTTATCCATTTACCAACACGGTGGCTTGTCAAATGAGCATCTGATGGTATGTATGAGTCATGATTCTTCCCCTTTAAACCTAGGCCAGCATTTGCTATAACTTCCAATACTATAAACAGCCATAATGAAGAAGCTGGCAAACTCACAGTGCATCATACCCATATACAACACAGAGCATTTTTTAATTTCACACTTGAAGGGGTGATGTGTGTAAATTAAAATAAGCCCTTCTGTTGTGGTGCTGGTCAATTTATTAGGCAGTCAAATAATATGCTGTCAGTCACATCTTGAGCATATGCAAGTAGCTTTCTCGGTGATTTTACTGTGCTGTAGTGTGGACGTGATAAACCACTAAACAAACAAGTTCTGCTCCCCAAGTTACAAAACAAGCAGAGACAGAGAGAAAATGATGGGTGGCAGATCAAGACTCAGAGGATGTCAAGAAGTGACCCTTTAGAAAATAAGCCTATTTAGACTGTAATTAACCACATGCTTCACTTTAGCATAATATTAAACCCCAGTAAAATGTATGAAAAAACCTTTATCAGCGTGAGATGACTGGAATCACTTTATCATTGTGTTTCAGTGAAACACTATTTCATGGAAGCTGAGAGATTTTGCAGGGACTATGGATGTTAACATTTTGATGGGTTCAGGCCAATCTCCCTTCTAAATAGAGTAGACTTGGTATTTTTGATTCAAAGAAATCCAGATAGTTTCATGTCACTATTTAGAAAACAATAATCTTGGTTTTATTTTAGTCTAAAATAAAAGTAAATCTGGAAATAATGAAAGTTGCTGTGAAACAAAATTGTTATTTCTCCTGCCAACTATGATATCAAAGACAGGCAGCCAAGTATCACGGATCACTGAGTAGTTTTCACATCTTCTATAAATCCTTATTACACTGATCTACTCACAAATATTGACTCTGATTCAGGAATGCACTTAAATGTGTTCTTTTGAAGTCAGCATCACAGAGCTGAACTCCATCGTGGAGGCACAAACAACCGGCTGGAGAAGTGCAAAGGGTAGTAGTCACTGGGGGATGCTGAAGCAGGAAAAAGATGGCAAAACGTTTTTGTCAGTCAGATGATCTAATTTCCCTCTCACAGAGGACTATATAGAATAGCATGTCAGGAATCCACAGATTTAACAGCAGTCATTGCACTTGTTTTCTTGCACAGGACTAAGGTATCTACGATGGTTTCAAAGCATTAGACATGTTGGCCTTGCCCCAGGAATCCTTCTCTCAGCTGGTTTCAAAATGTTTCTATGTCTAAACATATGGCAAATTTTCCTGATTTGTGGGCCTTTGCTTCACACGATATATATTGTAACGTAAACTTCTCACATATGTCTGCATCCCTTAGGACTGATTCTGATCTGCCTTGGCGTGCTCTGGCCATGCCAACCTCATTAGAGACATGCAGTCCAAATGTGAGCTACAAATGCTGTATCTTACAGACAGTTTGTGCCAAATTACAGTCCTAAGGGTCAAATGGAGAACAGAAAAAAGGATTTTTTAACTAGAATTATTAAGACAGACACACTTCCCATATAAATTCTATACTTTGTAGAGGAGGATGGGCATGGAGAAACCAATGTTTAGGTTTTCATATGAGTAGATCTTTTTAAAATTATGCTGTCTGCTTTCACTTAAAGTTGCATGGCCCATGTCAAAGTATTTTCATTTTTAAAGCTCAGCATGAAATCCCTGAAATTCATCAATTAATTTTATTTATGAGATAGCATTACTGTATAAAGAGAGAGGCATATGAATGTAGATATAGATATTTGGAGATGTGTTACACACTGAGGAAATGGTGAGGTTTGATGCTCACCGTAAGCAGCTGCTAACATTCTTACCATATACTCATGTTAGGAACACCAACAGTTTCAATGTATAATTCACACCATGTGAATCTACTTGAGTAATTCTCTATGGTCAGGCTTACTTGCAGCAAAATCATGTTTAAACTTTTTAAATACATTCCCAATACAAGACAAGCCTTTCACCTTTTTTTTTTTTTTTTTTTTCAACAAGAAGAGAACTTCCAAAACGTGCTGTTGCTAAGGTGGCTTTTTTAGAAGAGATACTTCCAGATGAAATGCTGCTCTCCTACAACAGCTTCTGGCCTCCATTAGAGATCTTCAAATACTCCACAACTGGCATGAAGAAATCCTCATGGGGCCATTGTTTTAATTAACTAAATTCCTCCATACATAAAATTCTACATGGCTGTATACATTATATCCTATATCCATCTCTTATTATGTGTTCACAGCAGTTACAAACAAACCTGACTTTAGTGGAAAAACCCGATAACTACACAGTGAATATCATCCTTCTAGCCCACATTGTGCCCTTCATTTCACATAACCAAAATACATTTTTCAAAGTGCAAATTCATCAGTAAAGGACACTCTGCCTGTGCTCTGCACCCACAGCAAGTGAAGTCACTTGTGGTGTCAGATTTTAGCCACAGTCACATTCCTTATTTCCACTCTTCCCCAGACATTTTTCTAACAGCAGGTCATGTACAGATCAGCCACTGCTTATGGTCACAAAGCCCCACCTGAGGGGCTTTTCAGCGCTTCCCCGAACCTTTAATTTTTAACTGGCACATCTATGCAAGCTGTATATAAATATAGTTGCTGGGATGCTTTATGCATTCTTTATATTGTGCTAAATAGAGCCGGGATCAGAAATGTAAGAAAAGAAAATAATATTTTCTGTTTCACTACAGACTTCAAAGCCAGTAAATGCAATGTGTCCAGAAAACTATGAGAATACATTTTCAAATGGAAGAAATTGGGTAAGTACAAGTTATTATCAAGAAACATCAATAGAAAATGATGTAGCATGGGCTATAATACCTGTACTCTATCTCTAAAGCCAAATAAAGCATCGAATTCAGTGCTTTCAATACTCAAAATTGAATCTTGGGGATGTTTTTGTTTGCTTTGGTGGCTGGGTTTTTTTCCCCCCTTGTGCTATTCTTCTGTACAAAAACAAGCTAATCACAGAATTACAGTAAACTCAGGAAAAGTTTATAACAAGTTACTAATCATAAAAATCTAACAAAAAGTTTCCAGACGTTCACAATTTTCCCCTTTTTCACAGACTTCAGAACTGAGGGATTTTATGAAAGACATCAAAACACTGCAACAATAGCTATCAAAATTGTTCCTACTTGAAATAATTTTTAAATTGTTTTCCACAACTGTAGGCTCTAGGTAAAAGACTAAGCAAACCCCAAACAAACAAGCAAGCAAACAGCAGTGCATCACCTATCATAATAGCCACTAAAGAAGAGTTTCTCTACATGCTTCATTTATTCCTCCTAAGAGCAGTGGCTACTGCTATCCTGTTCTCATTTTTTTGTTTGAAGATCATCTCTACTTGCATGAAGTAGACAATGCTGAAATGCTCTAAAAATGCAAAGCATCCACTTTTTTTTTTTTTTTTTTGAAAGTAAGTTCAGGAGAGTAACACATTCCAATGTGACATTTGATTATAAAATAAAAACACCCATTAGCAGGAGGTTTTCTGTGGACTTTCTTGTGCTCACTTGAGCAAATTCCGAGCACTCCCTGTTAGACTCATGAACCTGTCGGGCACTGTGATTATTTTCCATCCAGTTATCGTCATTCTTTTGCACTGATGAGCTGCAAATCCTACATGAATGCCTAAGTTGCTTCGGCTGTCTCTGATGGGCTGTGTTGCAACTGAAAAGCAAACAGAGGGCCAGATACCCGCTGGCAGTTTTCACTTGACTGCAATTAGACAGACATTTTTCATTGCTGGGTGGGCAGTGGCCAACCAGCTGCTGGGTAAACACTAACAGTGATTGACATAAGAATCCATTATTCTTGTAAAAAACCATTTTAGAACAAAGCAAATAATGGCTCTGAATTGCAATTATTTCTATTGTCTGCCTGAAGACAGCACAGTGATATAATCTGCTTTGTTTTTACTCTTTTCCTTCAAAATTACAGCAAGGATTCCCTTATCTTGAACAGTGATTAGGATCTCTTTGGAAAAGATCCAAACCCAATGCACCTTTCAAATGGGAAAGTTATCTGTAAGAGTCCAATGGGAAAAATGGGGGAAGGTTTTAAGAATCATTAAACTTTGAAAGCTTCTCAAACGTTCTTGTTTATATGAGCTGGGTATTTTGAAAGCCCACAACAAAACAAGTAATTGTGCAGGCCAGAACTGAAGACAGGATCCTAATACTACATGAAATATTCATGCAGAGAGGACAGATTTGCCCATACATTATTTTTATTGAAAAGGAAGCAGGCATCAGACCACATTTTCTGTAGGGATTTCATCATCATTTGGACTGCCCTTTTGATTGTTGAATGGACAATGCCTACTCTTGTTACTCTGTAAATGAATATATTGCTGTAAATGAATATATTTGTGTAAATGAGTATATTTGTATACTTTGTAAAAATATATGCCTAAAAAGCACAGAACAGCAAAGATTGACTACAGAGTATTACTTAATATGATGGAAAACAGAGTCCTCTAGTGGTCTCTGATTGCCATAATATTAAACGCAGTCAACAATTTAGGGATGAAAGTGAATGAGCTCAAACATGACCTCACAAGAAACACATCTTAGTCCACAGCTAATAATAATCAGGGCAAATTGCCCCCAAAGATGTCTGTGGCAGTCTCCAGAATTTTCTAAGTCTGCAGAAAATTGTCAAATGTTGCTGGTCGTTACATGTATGCTAAAAAGATCTTAGGTGGCTCTTATGGAGAAAGCATTTCTCACCCATGTATGTGATGTTCTGTACCATACATGAACCGTGCTGATATAACAAGCACAATATATACATACTTTCATTGGAATAAGTAACAGGATGAAAGACCTTGAAGTATTTGAAAATTGAACTGGGCTTCACAGTGTATTGGCAGTGTCAGTCAATCTTTTCGTAATGAAGGACAGATTAAAAGAAGAGTGATGGTACTTGAGACAAGGGCTTTGTGTTTGACATGAGAAAATAAGCTTGCAGAGGAAATATATAAAATAGAATGAAATGGTCCAAGTGATGGGCTTGGAGGCAAACTTTGCAGGTCAGGATTAGTATCAGCTGGGAGAAACATCACGTGTTTAGGTCAAAGGGAAGAGTATTGCAGAACTAGGCATATGAAATTGTAAGAAACAAATGTATTTTAGATGTGTGGATGGAAACTGAAGACTGTATCTGAGATATATCAGCTCAGACTTTGGAAAAGACTTTCCATAGGAGGATCATAGATATAGAAGAAAGTGAGAAGGGAAACAAGTGAAAAACCCCCGCCATTTATGTAAACTTCCCAAGAAATCCAAGAGGAGGATAAGGAAGCTTTGCCAAAGTACGTATTAAAAGAGCTACTGAAAACACACCAGGAGAGTGAGGAAAAAAATGGGATACCAGGAAGAGTAAACAAGACACAGGGTGCAGGTGTGCTGGCAATGCGACCTGCTTACTGCCTGTGCCAAGTTGACAAGGCAAGATTATAGGTCTTTACAAAAGAATATTATAAATAATTTGGCACAGAAGATTGGTGAAATAGGTATGTATGTGTTGGTGCCAGTTTTGCAGCTGTTTTTATTCAAACCCAGGATTCACCTTTATGTACAAAAAGTATAAAATTAGTATTCCTGCATTCACCTTGTAGGAATCCTGAATAATATCTCATTATTGCAATAAAGTAATAAAATGAAGTTTTGTAAAATAATCAACTCATTCTCTGTAGGTGTTAAAATTTCTTAGCGGTATCAATAAATATGCAAATGGAAACATAGCGTTCCTAAATTAAACAAATGTATATCCTGGCATCTGCTTTATACACTCCCAGGTCTTAAGCAATCCTTTGGCATAGGTACATAACCAGCCATAAAAATCTGGCAAACAGCAGTTTCTAAGAAAGATTTGTGTGGTCTTCGTACCAGACAGTTCCCAGCACTATCATTAAAGGCTTATCTTGGGAAAGTACTTGGAAAAATATGTTCTCCCTTTAAAGAACCTCATCAGTCAGAACTATAGGGGTCATCTGTCATGACCATCAGCTTTCCTCTCTCTCCAGCATACCTCTGCAGAGTTAGAGCAGAAAAAGATAAGTTCCATATGCAAAAATTCAAGGGTCAAACATCACCTAGCTATATTTCTAGATGGCATCTTCAGATCTCTACCCTTACATCTGATTTTTCTTCTCGGTGCTGGCATGGCTTTTATCAGCTTTACCACTTGTAGTTCACACACCTATCAAAAAAGTATTGCTCAACTTAGTGACAGACATAAATAAAGTTTGAAAAGATTCCATCTTTCATACAGCAGGGGAAATTATTTCCTTTGAACATGCTGTCAGCCTCAGAAAGGGTAATGGATTAGTGCAGAGTGCTCAAACCAGTATTTTGTTTCATATTTTGACATGTACAAAAAGATTCCAAAACACTGAAAGTTGCCGTATCTGAATCGATACAGAACTGCAAATCAAACAAGCCTGCAACTTTCCCACACAGCTTGGGAGGTAATTTAAGATAGCAGTGTCAAGTAGGCAAAGATGTGCAAGAACCTAGGACAAAAAATACTAGGAAAAAGATAAACCCATCTAACAAATGCAGGAACGCAAATCAAGTTTCCTAAGGCCACCTGCCTCTTACTGTTTCTGCATCAGGTGTGACCATCAGACTGACAAACACAGACTCCTCTTTTGTCTAACTGGGAAAGGAGTTTGCATTTGGAAGTACAAAATTCTGAACACCATTTTGTTGTCATCACCATCATCACCACAAACTCCCAAAGGGACCATAGTAGTCTGAACTTTGATTAGTCCTTCAGACTCAATAAGAGAATTACTTTTTGCAATGATAAGAAACAGTTTTCAGTACAGTTTTACAGAGGATAGTTCCTGCTTTTTAGGTGGATTATCAAAGCAGGGGGCACCATATAAACTCTTTATTGACTGGTCTATTAGGGCTTCATTCAAAGAGCAAGAGATGCTTTTTATGGACTGTAAGTCCAGTGGAGATGATGGAGATCACAGAATCACAGAATGATTGAGGTTGGAAGGGACCTCTGGAGATCTTCTTCTCCAGCCCGCCCCTGCCCTCGGCTCATACATGGCCATCTAAGTGCACTGTTGTGCATTGACCCTGCCTGGATGCCAGGTGCCCAGCAAAGCTGCTCTATCACTCTTCTCCTCAGATGGTCAGGGAAGAGAAAATACAATGAAAGATTGGTGGGTCATGATAAGGATAGGGAGAGATCACTCAGCCATTCCTGTCACAGGCAAAACAGACTTGACTTGGGGACATTAGTTTAATTAATTAACAATCAATATCAGATTAGGGTAATGAGAAAATAAAACCAACTCTTAAAACACCTCCCCC
>NW_010303082.1:0-15421 GCF_000700745.2 Antrostomus carolinensis
CTTTTTTATTAATGTGTGCTAAGACAAGTCAAGCCTGATTATCATGAAGACAATTGCTGAATTCCCTCCTGGAGAAATCTCATCTAGACTGTGTAGGCGTTTTAATTTCAGAGACCCATTAATTGGCACAATTGCTTAAGCAGCTGCTTTCCGTGTCATTTTAGGACCACTTTATGAAAAACAGAGCTTAAAAAAAAAAGAAAAGATAAAAAGTATATGACAGGCCAGAGCTTTCTACATGGTAACATAATTAATGCAAGGAGCTTCCTTTGAGTGGCAAAGCAACAAAAAGCCATCCTGCCACCAAAATACGGGCGCCTGCTCCAGCTGCACGCGGGGATTGAGCAGCTCTGGCATTGCCCATCCTGAGCACCCACAGCCCTTCGGAAACTGGGCTGGTACCTGCCACAAACACCTCGTTATCCCAGTACCCACCACCAACACCTCGTCATCCCAGCGCTTTCTGGAAAATAAAAGAATAAGGAAAAAGGGGAAGGAAAAAGCACTGGACAAGACCCAGCTCGATGTGTCACTGGTGTTGGGCTGTGAACTGGCTCCAAGCAGCTGCTCACTGACACTGCGGGTGCCTGGGGAGGGGTCTTGGGGGTCCCTTGACGGGTTGGTGGCTTTGTGACTTGAGGGGTGATAGGGAGGGAGTGGGTGGTGGGGGAAAGCACCCTCAGGACATGGATGAGGGATGTGAAGGGTCCAGAGGGCTCTGATGACCCAGGGTCGATGATGCCATGAGCAAAGTCTGATGCTCGCAAGGAACCTGGATTCAGCCCTCCCCAGAAAGTCACAGAATAATAGAATCATGGAATCGTTTGGTTGGAAAAGACCTTTGAGATCATCGAGTCCAACTGTACCTGTCCACTGCTAAACCAGATCTCTGAGCACCTCATCTGCCCAGCTTTTAAATCCCTCCAGGGATGGGGACTCCACCACTGCCCGGGTCAACCCCTTCCAATGCCTCAGAACCCTTGCAGCAAAGAAATTCTTCCTCACATCCCATCTCAACTGCCCTGGCCACAACTGGAGCCCATTCCCTCTTGTCCTGTCCCTTGGGCCTTGGTTGAACAGACCCACCCCCACCTCTCTCCACCCTCCTCCAAGGGACTTGCACAGAGCCACAAGGTCTCCCCTCAGCCTCCTTTTCTCCAGGCTCAACACCCCCAGTTCCCTCAGCTGTGAGCTCATCACACTTGTTCTCCAGAAGTCCATCTTCCCTTGGCCCCAGGGACATTTCCAGCAGCCCCACAGGTGCCCTGAGGGCTGGGGTGGCACAGGGGGGGCTGGTGACTGGGCACAGGGTGGGTCTCAAGCGGGGGTGCAGCATCCACAGAGACATCCACCTCCCTCGAGGTCCCTGTCCCCAGGTGCCACCCTGCGTGTGAACCACACACCCGCAAAACTACCAACCTCGCAGCCGGCCCACGCACGCTTTCCATGGCAGAGCCAAGTTCCCAGAATTAGGTTAATTATTGAATTAATAAAGCAGAAATCCTTCACTCCAGAAGAAGTGGCCGGAGTTCTGTGCTAGTCTTTGCCACAGGCAAAAATATACGTTCCCATTTATTAATAAATAAAGCCATATCAATGCCCTAAATTATCAGCGGAATATATTTGCTAACCCAAAGCAATAGTAGGAACAATTACTTATTAATAAAGCAATAGCTAAATCTAATTACATCCCCATCAGATCCTGCAAGTAATAAAACCACAGTTGCCTTCCAGAGCCCAGGGACCTCCTGACCTCGAATCAAAGTTTAAACCATCCATCAGCTTCCAATACATTCACAGCACATCCAGCAATTACCATCCCCTCCGCGCCACTCCCCGGCAGGGGCAGGGGTCACCCCATGCACTGCGGGGCTGGAAGCTAGAACAGAGCCTTCGAAATCTCATTATCCTGTTAACCATACATTTATCTGACAAGATAAAAGAGACTAGGTGACCAAGCTATCATTAAAGATTAATAGAAAGTATAAAAAATTCAGCTGCAACCAGCATTACTGTTTAGTGCCTGTGATAGGCCTGACAGGATTATTAATCAGGCAGCCAAAAAGATTTAGGTCTTTGCTCTTGGTTTGGGGGGGGTTTTTTGTTGGGTTGGGTTTTTTTTTTTTCATTTTAAGGCTTTATGTCCCCCCCAGCCCCGTCACAGGGTCAGGGAGGACGATGGCTAATTGGTTCTGTGGGGTTTGGACGCTAACGACTCGGACCAATTATAAAATCACTGAGCATTGAGGTGACACCAAGGCGAGGAACCTGCTGCAGCCAGGATGCTCCAGCCAGGGTTTGGGGCTGTTTATCACCACGGTTCCTCTCCCCGTGTTGAACTATTAATAAATTGTACAGATCAATGCCTGGATTAATTTTAATAGAGAGCTACAAGGATCATGTGAGTCCCGGGGTGATTTTCCCCTCATTCTTAATTCCATTTAAGTTTCACATGAAAGATTCCCAGGTAACACCTACACAGGAAGAAACGAGATTTCCCTGTTTTTAAGTCTTAAGTATTCTTTTTATTCTGCTTTGCTTTTTCCCTTTTGATCATAAATCAATGTCCTTCCACCGCTTTCCCGGGAAGCCAGGCTCGCAGGCAGGCTGTGCAGCTCTGCCTTCCATTTCTCCACTTGCAAGGAAGGAAAAAAAAACCCAATAAATTAGGAAAGGTTCTTTCTAACACACTGTGTGGAGAGAGGGAGCACGAGTGGCTCGGAGGGTCCCAGTCCCATATCCAGCAGCTCTGCAGGATCTCCTCATCCCTCTCCTGCAGGGATCCGCAGTTTCCTTTGCTCTGCCTCTAAATGCACGTTTTAAAATAAGAAATATTGCTGAAATGATGATCAGCCTTTATTGGTGCCTCTCTAGAAACCATTCACCACCTTTATAAAAACACCTTTTATTTTCTCACCAGACAAGATTCCAGCCTGAGCTCAGGATGGCTCAGACCAGCACAAGTGTCCATCCCTTTCCACAAAAACAGGAGAAACCAGAGGAATATACTGTAAATATCAGCCTCCCATGAGAATCATTCACCTTAAAAACAACCAAAAAAATATTTTTTCCTTGAAAAAAGTGCAAGCCAACCCGTGGAGACCCTGGCTGGGACAGTCCCCTCCTTGCAGGACTTCTCATCTCTGCTTCCCTAAGAAAATCCCTGGTCAGCCCCAGTCTCTGCCCCCCATACTGGCTGCAATCCCAAAAAGGACCCGAGCAAGAGGGAAATGCAGCAGGTAGGTGATGTCCTGAGGTCCCTTCCAACCCCCAAGATCCTGTGATTCTATGATGAATGCAGAGAAGTCTGGGACACAGCCCTGAGCCCAGTGATCTGCATAACCAGGGTGTTCTACATCCCCAGAATCACATGTTCTCCTTCACAAGGAGCATTATCTGCTGCAAAATCACCCTTAAAAGCATCTCCCCCCCCCCGGAATTACCACGCTTCCCATCCGTTCAGCCCATTGTTTGAGATCCAGCAGTTGGGCAATTAATCATCAAACATAATTGAAATTATGCAAAGAACAAAGTGGTCCCGCAGAGATGCTGAGGGAGGTTTGGTGACAGGGAACGGGGATGATGGTGACAGGGCTGTACTGGAGGGACCCTCCACCCACCAGCTCCACTCAGGACCCCCACCTGAGCACCCATTCCAGCACCAGAGCAAACTCTCACTTTTCCAGTGACACAAACTCTACAAATCATCTTAGAAGCCTTCAAAATACCAGGAAGGGAGCAAGGCTTCAGCTCCTGGTGACCTGGCTTCACTGACCTACAGAGCTGCTGCTGATGTTTCTCAGAAAACAGTGTTTTAGCAAAAAAAACACCCTAATGTGCTCTTGTATCCTCCAGAAAATGTGAAGGAAATCCCTGTCCAGGGGAAAGCTGGGTGTTGCACACAAAGCTCCCCCACCAGCTCCATCCTGTCTCCCAGGGAACATGCCCATCAGAGGCTATCATGGGTCAACCATCTGGTGAAGGACAGCAGAGAGAAGAGAGGCCAGGACAGGTACCAGGAGCCATACCCCGTATCTCTCACCCGTTCTCCTTGTCTGAGGAAGCACTGTGCTTAAAACCACTTTTGGCCTGACCCATCCTACCAGGCACTCCATCCAAAACTGCACACAGGGACAAAAATAACCCAGGGGAAGGCCTGCAACGCTGCAACGTGAACAGCCACGTGCCTCAGTTTGCAGGGTTTTAAATAAATGTAATAGATGCTTCAACATTTTGCTGCTGCTACTCCAGGGATGGCGTTTGGAGCTGATGCTCCGGCTGCTAATTGACAGATCAGGCTTGTGATCCAAGAAACACAAGCATTGTCATCTCAGGAAGCTGTGGGTTTCTCTTGTTTATTAGTGGTGGGACAGATGTCACCATGCCATCACATGTGTTCACATCATCCCCTGTTCTCTGTGCTGGTCCCAGATTGTTGGGGGTTCCTCACCCCACTCCTGGTAAGGATCAGCCTCCTCTGGGAAGGAGCCCACTCGCTGAGCAAGAGGCTGGTGGGACCAACTTGTCTAAGGAAGATAACCTCCATCTCCTGCCAGCGACCTCCTCAGACCTTGCCTACCACCATGTGTGCTGGAAGCACAGCTCCTTTGGGGACCCTTGGTTGCACGCCCATGCTGGAGCAGATTGGGTCTGGGACAGGGAGATTTTCAGGAGTTTTCAAACAGAATGGCTCCTGCAAACTTCACATCTCTTCCTGCCTGCAAGAACAGGCCAGGCAGGCAAACAGGGCAAGGGCTTTGATTTGCATAAGCTTTTGCAATCAAAAGATGAAGATGGTGGCGTTGCCCTTCGAGCCAGGATGCTAAAAAGCTTCTGAGAAGCCTGGTTTTGCATCCATCCAGGAACTGCTGCTGAAACCAAAATAAATCAATTCCAGTTCTGCAGGACGAGTACAGGGAAGAGCAGGCTGGTTAATCCCCATCTGCAGGAAGGTAGAACTTGGCTTCGCAGTGGCTTTGAAGCTTGCAAGAGGGAGATAAAAGAGAAATGCTAAAGCTTTGCAAAAGGGAGCAGAAGGGGGATGGCCGAGACGGTGCTTTGCCGGTGTCGTGGTACGGCAGAGCTCGCATCTTCCCTGTCTCTGACAAGCCTGGGATGAAAGGGAAACCTCCAGCACAGTACACATCCCCTGTGCTTCACTGAGCAAAGACCAAGAGTTTCTCCTGACTCTGAGGCCACATGTCAATGTGATCAGGTTTGCTCAACCTTCAAGAGCAGTTTTGGGCAAAAAGAAAAGAAATGGTGAGTCTTTGAAATATGGTTTGAGATGTGGAACATAGCGTGCGGCCAGGCAAGACTCACACGCCTCTGAAGGGTTCCGCAGAGGGACTTCATCTCACAGAAGAAGAAAAGCAAATCCAGATTGATAGAAAGCTCAATTCATCTCAGAGGGGTCCAAACCACAAGGAAACGGATCTAAATTTCAAACATTCCCAGGGTTTTGTGGTATCCCTACCCTGAGGGCTGGATGGACCCATTAGACAGATGAGAACCAGGTGTGGAAAGCTGCCATGAGGTGGGCTTGGGGTTGTGGGTTTTCAGATGGAGGGTTTCGTTTCGGGGACATCTAATTCTAAGTAAATACACGTGACTCTTGCTTAAAATATTCCACCACATCCCATGGAGCTGGCTTTGCCGTTGATCCCAGCCTGGATAGGAGCACCATGTTGTGGCTGCCATTAACACGTCAACATTTACCGTATGATCCTCCCCGGCCTCGCCGTGGTGTCTTGTAGATGCTGCTGCTCTCCTCAAAGGCTCAACACATCTGGCAGAAGCTCTTCACATGGTGATGACTGGAAATGTTTGGAAGGAAAATCCATCCCTTTTCCAGGGAGGACATGACCAAAGTAGATAGAAGATATAGTTACATTAATTATTTACCTGCATTAGCTCATGGAAATCTTCCCTGGGAGCCCGCCGAGACCAGTGGGCTCCCATCTTTTATCTGTTTAGCAGGCTAAGATGGAGGAAGAGGACAAGGGGGGGGGGAGGAAGATCTTAATGATGGTGTCTGTTGATCATCAACGCGAGAAAAACGAATTGCTTCCCCGAACCCAAAAAAAAATATCAAACTGCATAAATAAATCTATTTAAATTATTAATAAATTAATTTACATTTGGAGCCTGAGCATGAGAATTAATTTCATTTCTTAAGCTAAAACAGCCAGTACGGCTGATGACTCAAGAATTAAAAGATGCAAAAATGAAGGGAAAATGAAGGTAAGGTGGTTTGGTAAAGAAAAAGATGCAAAGTGGAAATTCTTGGCCCTAAACAAAGCCAGCTTCCAGCAGCTGTAAAGTAAAAGCAACAGGAACAAACAGAGCCTTTGAGTTGGACGGTGCTCCAGGAATGATGATCCCTCTCTATTTTGGATGCTGGTGCACGGCCAGGACATCTGCCAGCACCTCCAGTGGCAGCAGCTCTTTGAGGACACCTAGGCCAGGGTGTTTAGAGACAGCGAGTGCATCTTCACAATGATCAAAAAATCAAATAAATTAATAAAAATAAGCAAAAGCCTGGATTGAAATGTCTTTCCCAGAGCACACCGACCACCCCCTCCACCCGCTGCCCCACCAAAGGGCCCCCGGCCGCATCCCGCACCTCTGCCCGCCAGCGTGGCAGCTGCCTGCTCCCCGGGAAATTCATTAGAAAGCTCTCATTTTAGGTGAACATTGAAGTCCTGCCGAGGCTGGGCTGAAGTTCTCACTGGTTTTTGCCCTTTGTGAGTGTTCACACCAGAAATGATGTCAAAAAGTGAGCAGTGCCTCGGTGGCTGCCGCAGATGGGAAACGTTGGGCAGAAACACTGGGGTTTGGGGGCAATTCCCCATCATCCCAGAAATTCATTAGAAAGCTCTCATTTTAGGTGAACATTGAAGTCCTGCAGAGGCTGGGCTGAAGTTCTCACTGGTTTTTGCCCTTTGTGAGTGTTCACACCAGAAATGATGTCAAAAAGTGAGCAGTGCCTCGGTGGCTGCCGCAGATGGGAAACGTTGGGCAGAAACACTGGGGTTTGGGGGCAATTCCCCATCATCCCAGTGCTCACCAGACTAACGGGGCTTGGATGGTGGTGGTTTTGCAGTGTCAATGCCAGGGTTTGACCATGGCAACTCCTGGTGTCCCAGGGCATAGAAATGGCATCGGTCTCTTCCTCTATGACACAGCCCCCATGCAGCCAAAGAGCCTGAAAACATCCCCCTCCTCCTGTCATCTTCTTTTTCACAGCATCCCAGAATTTCCTTGACTGGAAAAGCCCTTGAAGCTCATCGAGTCCAACCATGAGTCCAACACTGACCAGTCCCCTATGACTAACCCATGTCCCTCAGCACTGTGTCTACACGACTCTTCAATCCCTCCAGGGATGGGGACTCCACCACTGCCCTGGCCAACCCCTTCCAATGCCTCAGAACCCTTGCAGCAAAGAAATTCTTCCTCACATCCCATCTCAACTGCCCTGGCCACAACTGGAGCCCATTTCCTCTTGTCCTGTCCCTTGGTCCTTGCTTGAACAGACCCACCCCCACCTCTCCACCCTCCTTTTCCACAGTAAACACCCTCATTTCTTTCCATCTTCTTTCACTGATCATTCCCCAGACCCCACTCACTCTCACTCCTCCCTGGACCAGCTCTGAGCTGTTTGCATCCCACTGGGAAATGGGATGTGGAGCTGGAGTGGTACCTGAGTGATGCTCATGTCCTCAGCCCCTCGGCCACATCCTATCCCCTGGGCCAGCAAGGGACATGGAGACACAGGGACATGGGGACACGGGCAGCGTGCCCACGGCTGAGGGCTCTGCTCCTCTCCAGCAGCACGACTGCAAACACACACCCCAGATAGCACAGCCCTTTTTTTTTTCCTTGTTTATCCCATTCTGCTGGGAACTGGCATTTGTGAGAAATCGTGTATAAAAACCTACTTATAAAGCAATCTTTTCCTCAGCTGCCCTTTCACTGGAGCCTGTCTGCAGGCTCTTTGCCGGGATGCATTGTTATGCCATGTGATGAGACATTCCAGAAAAACGAAAGAAAATAAAAATAGACATTTGGAGGGGCTTTTGTTTCGCTTTTTCACAGCTTCCCCCCCCTCTCTCCGTTTGACTCCTGTGAACACACTTGTCGAGTTGATTTGCTCACGCTGCCTCCTAAGCGTGTCCTTGCACTGGAGCCACTGCTCTTTTAAATTCAGCTTCTCAGAATTAGAAGGAAAAAAAAATAAAACAACTTGGCAAAGCAACAATAGGGAAAAAGGAAAAAAAAAAATAAAAATGAATAATCTCAGAACAGAAGTTGCATTATGTGATGTGGTTGCCATGTGGTTAAGTCTGAGAGAGGATCATGCGAACGCATTGTGGGAAAAATGATAACAGGAGAAACAATCCAGAGAAACACCGAGGGGTTTGTCACCGGAGGTTATAACGTGAACCCGGCCGTACCGTGCCACAGCCCGATGCCAAGTGATCTGTGAGAACCCACAGGAGCTGGGTGGGTGAGTTGGGACAGGGACAACGCAGGTTGTCATTGTCCCCTGCACTGGGCAGACTGAATTCAGGTACCTTTGATCACGCGGTTTCATGATGCAGGGATGTAGGGTGGGGGATGTCCTGGGAGAGGGGCTCATCTCCCTGTGATGGGACACCCTGCTATGGGTACCAGTCCTAAACCTCACCAGAGGGAAAATCATCGAATCCCAGACTGGTTTGGGTTGGAAGGGACCTTAAAGCTCATTCAGTTCCAACCCCCCTGCCATCAGCAGGGACACATTCCACTAGACCAGGTTGCTCAAAGCCCCATCATCAAACAAGTTTCCCTTCCACAGGTCATGGAAATAGCAGTGATCAGTAAAAGCCACTGACACCCACTCCCTGCCCAAGCCCCAGCCCCTGCCCCTGCCTGGGCTTTGCTCCACACAAGATTCTCACCACCGTCAGAAAACCATTGGCCATCATGGGTTCATGACCATGTTGCCTCCAAAGCCTCACATCTGGTGGACCAGCTGTAGAGCAAAGTCAGATTTCAGATAAATTGGGATTTGGATGGTTTGGGGAAGTACTTCTGAGCTATAAAAACCCCATATCTTGCTCCTAAAGCTGGATGAGTTGCGCTGGGGAACTGTTATTGGGGCAAAACTGACCCGTCCTCCTCTCACTTGGGTTGTCTTGGAATATGCCCTTCGGGGTGGCAAGTCACCGGTGCTGTGATTCACGTGGGTGCCACCCAGTCGTGGTCCTGCCCCCCAGCAATACCTGAGCAAAAGCCAAGTGAGGGGCAGGGGCAGGAGGCAGACAGGGCTGTGACTTCCCTGGCTGTTTCCTCCCCAAAGCAGTGGAGGCTCTTGGGTTCCCACCCCCAATTAACACAGCAGCTCCAGCCCCAGCTGAGCCCCCGTGGGCTTTGGGGTGCAGTGGGCAGGATGGTGCTGCTGTCCCCAATGCTGTGCCAGCCAGGTCCTGAGCAGCACCCTCCTAAATTTGGAAAGCAAAGACTCTGCAGTAAATTAAACACGGCGTGAAGAATTGGCAAAGCAGCCGGTGCGCTGGCGCCTTGCTTTGTCTCCGAGTAATTTAGCGGGGTTTAATGAGAACACGTCCACATGATATTGTGGAGAGCTGCTTTTATGGGAGACAAGAGGTGATGAACTAGTCAGAGCGGAGACAACTGGCACAGATGCCACCATGCATCACCGCTCCCCGCTCCCCTCGTGCCAGGGCTGCCGGAGAAGCAGCCAAGGAAGATTGGTGATGAGCAGAGATGGGGCAGAGGGGAGGGAGAGAGCGGGCTCAGCTTCTCCAGTGACAAACCCAACCTCTCAACCCCCTCAGGGTGGGAGGAAAGTGACAGGACAAGGGGTGATGGCTTGAAAGTGGCAGAGGGGAGATGGAGATGAGATGTGAGGAAGAAATTGTTTGGTGTGAGGGTGGTGAGCCAGTGTCCCAGGTTGGCCAGAGAAGCTGTGGCTGCTCCTCCCTGGAAGTGTTCTCGGCCAGGTTGGATGAGGCTTTGAGCAACCTGGTCTAGTGGAAGGTGTCCCTGCTGCTGGCAGGGGGGTTGGGACTGGATGAACTTTAAGGTCCCTTCCAGCCCAAACCAGTCTGGGATTCCATGATATGATATGAAAAGAGGGGAGATTCAGTTTAAATATAAGGAAGAAATTTTTTACACAGAGGGTGGTGAGACCCTGGCCCAGGCTGTCCAGAGAGGTGGTAGAAGCCCCATCCCTGGAAACATTCCAGATCAGGTTGGATGAGGCTCTGAGCAACCTGCTCTGGTTGAAGATGTCCCTGTCACTGCAGGGGGTTGGACTGGATGGCCTGGAAAGGTCCCTTCACCCCAAACCAGTCTGTGACTCCACGAAAGGTAACGAGATGTTGGGCTGTAGCTTCAGGGCCGGTCACCCCACCGGTGACCCTGGCATTGCCATGATGCTCCAGGGACATGGGGCTGGGCAGGGTCACCATGGACCAGCCCCAAGACCCCTGTCACAGGGTGTCCCTGCCTGTGCACCAGCAAGCTCAAAGCATCACTGTCCCCATAGCCACCAGGTCCCAGTGCAGGGGACACCAGTGCCACCATCCCTGCTGTTCTCTGCCATGGGAGGACAGAGCCTGGGACAGCTTTGCTTCAAGAGTGACTGAATTCATACAATTAGACACTGATGTGAGGCAGCGGGATTCAAAACCCTAATTTGGCCTGATTAAAGCTTAATGATTCCAGCTTAATGATTAAAAAATGCCCCAATTTCCTCGTTCCAAACAGCCCTTCCTGCCAAAACTCAGGTGGAGCGGACACGGGGCTGCAGCCTGGAGAGACAACATGGAAAAACATCCGGATGTCAATGGCTTGTGCACAGAGAGAAGGATTCGTGCAAAGAGCTGAGAGGGGCAGCTAACGAAAGGGAGAAATTACAGTGTTTTAATGAGGATTTCAGGATGAATAACGACCTGGCGGGCTCTCAAGCAGAAGAGAATTACTGTGCGCAATAATTTGAAGGGCAGCACAGACCAAGCTGGTGAGGATGGGCTGCCCCACCACAGAATTATCCCAGAATTGCCTGGATTGGAAAAGCCCTTTAAACTCATCGAGTCCAACCATGAACCCAACACTGACCAGTCCCCTATGACTAACCCATGTCCCTCAGCACTGTGTCTACACGATTCTTCAATCCCTCCAGGGATGGGGACTCCACCACTGCCCTGGGCAACCCCTTCCAATGCCTCAGAACCCTTGCAGCAAAGAAATTCTTCCTCACATCCCATCTCAACTGCCCTGGGTGACCCCTTCCAATGCCCCAGGACCATTTCATCACCCCAGCCTGTGGCCACAGTCACCAGCTGAGCGTCACAGGGCTCAGGGTGGACACACAAGGGGCTGCCCAACACTGAGAAATGCTCTGGCATGTTCCAAAAAGCCCTTCAGCATCACACGAGCAGCCTCCCTGGAGAAGCAGAGGCAGAAAATAAAACGACCCATCTGCACTGGAGCTCTGGACCCCATTAAATCGGCGATGGATGGGTGAGGGAGAGGGGGCAGCCTCAATCCACACAAGGTGCTCTCGTCATGAAAGCATCTTTTGATTGTGTTATTGCAGCTATCAAAATATTGCAGAGTTCAGAGCATTCCTCAGGGATCCCTGAGCTCTTCAAAGACCAGAGGACCACGGCTGGGGAAAAAAGAAGCCTTTAATTATGTCAGCTTCCATGCTTGTTTCTGTGGTGGAGTCCTTTAAAAAAAATAAAGATGGTTTTAACGAGAAAAAACACATAGGGCTTAATTGTTCAAACACAGAAAAATAAAGCTGATTTTTTTTGTTCTTTTTTTTAATAGATGTGCAAGTTTCTTTCAGGTCCCAGGATATCATCCAGGCCCACATACCGAGGGGCTCTGGAGCACAGAAACCGCGTGCTGGGTAAATCAAAGCCCATCTCCAGACCTGCCCTCCCTTCTCCATTCTGGGAAGAAGCTTTTCCTCTAAATCCCAGCCCAGCCCCAGCCGACACTCTCACCATTCCCCATCAACTTTCACATCCTTCAGCAGCATTTTCCTCCTTCCCAACTTCATCAAACTACGCAAAACCATTTGAATTTCAATATAAAGGATCATTTTTATCCCCAGAGGTAAATAGCAAAGTGCAGAGCCCTGGATTACCCAACAGAATGTTGGGCCAACCCTACATTTTAAATGACATATTGCATATATTCTTCTAATAAATTATCCTATCTAGGAAATTTAATTAATGGGCTAGCGTGTGGTGCAGCCTGCTGAATCAAATATCTCTATCAGATCTGTGATGCTTTTGGAAGCTTTGAGTACTAACAACGAGTGTTTTGTTCAAGAACTCGAAGGGAACAATTAGAAATAATTGCCAAGAAGGGTGTGTGCCTCGTTTAAGTGACTGCATATTGAAAAGGATGAAGAAGAGTAAAAAAAACAAACCAAAGCAAAACAAAAAACCCAACATAATTATTAACCACAGCAAGAGTGACTGGCTCTGACACAGCGATTCCTTCCCCAGCTCACAGGGTTTTGCAGGATGAGCAGGTTGGATGCTCAGGGGGATGCTGAGGAGCGAGGAAGGTTCCGTAACTGCAATAAATCACAACCAGAGCCTGGGCTATAGAGAATCACAGGATCACTGAGGTTGGAAAAGACCTCGGAGATAATCCAGTCCAACCATCAACTCATCACCACCATGTCCACGAAACCATGTCCCTGAGTGCTACACCTACATGTCTCGTGAACACCTCCAGGGATGGGGACTCCACCACTGCCCTGGCCAACCCCTTCCAATGCCTCAGAACCCTTGCAGCAAAGAAATTCTTCCTCACATCCCATCTCAACTGCCCTGGCCACAACTGGAGCCCGTTTCTTCTTGTCCTGTCCCTTGGTCCTTGGTTGAACAGACCCACTCCCACCTCCATGTCCTTATTGGAGTGAGGGGCCCATTTGGACATCCTCATCTACGTCCCAATGTCCATCCCATAACCAACCCCCAGCCCACATACCTGTGAAACAGCAAATCCGTGAAGCCCCGACTGATTCTGCTCTGCAGAAGGCAGGAGCAGGCGACACAAGTCCTCTCTGCAGTTGCACTAACGAGGGATTCTGCTCATTAACTCTCCAGCCTTAACGTTCTCATTCAAATCCAGGCAGGACATGAAGAGCAAGGCTGCAGGAGAAGGGGAGCAGGTTGTTCCCATTGTTTTCTAACCCACCGACTCACTGCTGAATGAGCATCCCAGAGCAAGGGCAGCTCAGCACCTCCAGGAGATGCCGCGGGGTTTGGGCTGCACAGAACAGAGCAGAAGCAACTGTGGCTTTGGGGGGTGAGTGGTGGGAGCAGGAGGAGGCATGTGGCATAAAGAAAAGTAGCTACAGAATTCTGTACCCCCGCATCAAACCCTTGTCTAGTGTGCAATGGACATGAGAGCAGCAGCCTGTGCAGGAGTCCTGGTTTTGAGCTGGGCCAGAGCTGGTTCTGTTCAGCAGCTGGAAAAGAAAAGTAGCTACAGAATTCTGTACCCCGTATCTCCCCGCATCAAACCCTTGTCTAGTGTGCAATGGACATGAGAGCAGCAGCCTGTGCAGGAGTCCTGGTGTGAGCTGGGCCAGAGCTGGTTCTGTTCAGCAGCTGGAACAGCGCTGGGGGTTGGGTTCAGCTGGGATTTGCTATGGGAAGATTGTTGATAAGTTACTGATGTTTTCAATTGTTGCTGGAAGTCAAAGGACTTTGTGTTTTGCTGGTCTGCAAGTGCAAGATCTCAGGGGTGAGGAATATTGCCATGGATCAGCTCCATGGGCATTGGGCTCTGCCAAGGGGCTGTTCCATCTCCTGTCCCCCATGGGCAGGAGATCCATGAGGGGCTCTTCCTCTCTTGCTCTCTCTGGCTTTGGCTCGGGCTCTGGCTCTCCCGGGATTGATGTTTCTAAGTTTTAGACTTTCCTTATTCCATAGCATCAAAAAACCACCATCACCACCAACAACAAACCCAAACACAAAACCCCACCCCAGTGCTTTCTAGGCTAACTGGGATCACACATTTTTTCTGCTGGAGCTGTGAACAGAGCAAAAAACAGGCAGTGGTGTGTGCGTTTCTTCCACAGCCCTCGATATCAATATATACCCTTTGGTAACCTGCCAGAGCCCGTCTTGGTCCTTTCAAACTTTAAATATGATATCAAATAAAAGAAAAAAACCTCCTTTGAAACAACTTCTCATGGTAGAAGGACTTACAAAGAGCAACTTCTTGAAAGGTTATAGCTGCAGCATTGGCATTTTAGCTGCCAATTTCTTTACGCTCCTCGCTTTACATGACAGTAGGAAAAGAAAAATTCAACCTATGGCAGTTCCCTTCCCCAGTCAGCAGGACACTGGCACTGTAACACACAAATTAAAGCTCTGGCAATAACGAGCAGCTGAGATTGGAGATGTAGCCACTGATGCCAAAAAAAAAAGAGAGGGACATTGGAAAACTCCATAAAGATATAATTTTGCTGTGTTTTTACACAGCCAGGAGAGCAGCATCTCTGGCCCAGAGAGCAAAGCAGGGTTCAAAACAAGGCTGAGCCAAGGGCATGGATGATAAGGTTTAGTTTGAGAAAGCTCAGATTTAGCATGTACACCATCGTGCTCCAGGTCTGGAGCCCACCCCTCACTGCCCAGGGCTGACCCCCAGACCTGCACCCACCTCCAGGACAGAGAGCACCTCTCTGTGTGCTCCCAGCACTGCAATCCTGGGATCCCCGGGGCTGGGGACAGCTGGGACAGAGGGTTTGTCCCATCCTTCAAGCCAAGATGAGCTTCTATGGCAGCCTACATGGATATGGGAGGAACCTGCATGGATATGGGAACATCCTGTATGGATATGGGAACATCCTGTATGGATATGGGAGCAGCCTGGACAGATACAGGAGCAGCCTGCATAGACATGGGAGCATCCCACACGGATACAGGAGCAGCTTGCATGGATGTGGGAGCATCCCACACAGATGCAGGAGCATCCCACACGGACACATCCCACATGGATACAGAGCAGCCCTCACGTACTCACCACAGGGGCTGTGCTTTTCAGAAAGAGCCACTTCAGACCTGCCCGAGCTCTGGGTTCCATAACACAAACTGCTCAACAGCTCCTGAGCAAGAAAAAACCTCAAATTAACCTTTTGGCAAGAGCCACAGATGTGGCACCAGGACCCCCACACTCCACCTGCCCAGGAGATGCTCCCAGCATCTACTGCATCCCTGTGGCTCCAGGCACGTGGAGCCACGGGGATGCAGCAGTGGGTCCTGCATGGACCAGGAGAAGCATTCACACCAGTGTGTCAAAGGGACCTGGGACCAAATCCAGTGCCACGTCCCGCTGCTGCCTCCACAACACGCACGCTGTGTTTCAGCTACAAACA
>NW_010303082.1:15433-17086 GCF_000700745.2 Antrostomus carolinensis
CAGGAATGTTGTGAACTTCAGTTTAAAGAACAATTTATTTCTTGCAATTTCTTCTGCTAGAAGCAGAAGGTTCAGCCTTCCAAGCCTTGATTTTGTCCAAAATTAAAATAAGAAGTTAACCCTTGAAATGAGGTAACCTGCTGCTGCATTTGTTTCCCTAGCCCTGCGCTTCAGAACTGCGATTAAAAATGGAAAGGGGCACCTTTAAAACTTTTAATACCATTTAAATGTTCCAGTCTCACTCCTGCACCAGATCGTTCCGTAAAGTAGCTAATTAAAAAATGGCTGCTGTGATGACAGACTAGATTAATAGTTTTTGAAGAGCAGCCAGTGCACCAACTGCTCCTGTAGCCATGATGAAAGCTAATAATGTAGAAAATTCTGCCAATTCTTTTAATTCATGAATATTTAAGCCTGTGAAAAATCTGTCAGATTATAGCACTTTTCTGGTGATTTTCTGCTTAAGTACATTCATGGGCAAATGCCAGTTGCTCAAGAAACTTCAGTGGAATATGGAGACTTCTGATGGTTTTTATCACCGGAGCCTTTTTCTCACTCCTTTGGTTCTTTAGCCCCTGCCAGGATGGTGGGAGCTGGATGGTCCAGTTGGAGGGACACCCAGATGGGCACAGCTCCAGCTGCCCCTTGGGGTGACACTGAGCCCTGGCTGTCCCCCTCACCTGCAGCATCCCCAGAGTGAGGGAATGGGATGAACGATGTGCACCAGGATGGGATGAACGATGTGCACCAGGATGGGATGAACGATGTGCACCAGGATGGGATGAACGATGTGCACCAGGATGGGATGAACGATGTGCACCAGGATGGGATGAACGATGTGCACCAGGATGGGATGAACGATGTGCACCAGGATGGGATGAACGATGTGCACCAGGATGGGATGAACGATGTGCACCAGGATGGGATGAACGATGTACACCAGGATGGGAAGCAATCACAGATGATTCTCATTTAGGCATGTCTTTGCTGCAAGAATTAAAAAAATAATAATTATTATTATTATTATTTTTCTAGGAGCAGAAGTTCCCTTTGGTGTCTCCTGGCCGGGCTCTCCCCCAAGAGCAGGGGCCGGGGGAGCTGTGGGTTTTTGTGCTCTCCTCATTAGCCCCGTGTAATTAGACAAAACAGGGGCTGGCAGCAGCCAGAGCGGCCACGGCGCGTCCCAGCGAAGGGGTCGGTGCTGGCACCAGCCGTGGGCTCGTCTCCCAGCTGGCTCCAGCGAGCCCCAAAACAAGAGCCTGTCTGAAGCCACGAGTGGTTTCTTGGCAGCGAGTTCCCTGGCAGATCCTCGGCGCGCTCCTCGCTGGTGGGCTGCGCTCTGCGCCGGTGCCAGGTGACTCATTTTACAGCCATTTCAAAAATAAAAATAAATACGCCTGCTGGAAATGGAACCAGCTTCTCTGCTCCTCCAAACGCTGGAGGCTGGTGCTTCCCGTGAGCGTGTGGAGAGCGCAGGGTTATCCTAGAGATTGATGCTCTTTTCCATCATTTCCAACATTTTTCCCACCAAATCTGCCCAGTTAGTGGTGCTGAACCACAACCCTCGCTCTGCCAACTGGAACTGGGGCAGAATAAAGTCAAGCAGCCAGCAACAGTGATGGGTCCTTCTCCTCTTCTCCTTTCCCATCAGGA
>NW_010303082.1:17104-21284 GCF_000700745.2 Antrostomus carolinensis
TCAGCAGGGATACGATGGGATAACCAGGACAGAAATACAGAGTGACTTTGAAAGAAAACTTAGGAAAATCCACCAAAATTCGGAACATGTTACCAAAAGCTGAAAATACAGTTTATCATTCCAACCTGGCCAGTGCAAGGAAAGCCCCTGTGGTGTGACACACTGGGAAAGCTCACACGTCCAAGCCTTGACTCTGTGTCTCCTCTGTGCTGCCAGGTTCCACAAGCCCTTTAAAAGCTTCCATAAAAATCGCTGTGCAATTAAGCACTTACAGGATTTACCGGCTCTTTGTTTCACTGTGGGGAACAGCTCGTTTAAAGCTCTCAGAATTTAACAGGTCAGCTTGACCTGAAGGTCCTCACCTCCAGGAGTAAATGGCCAAGCTGGGCTGTGTGAGTCTGTGGTGCTCGGGCATCTCTCACCCCAGGAGGCGAAGCTGCTCCCAGCTCCTGCTTGCACAGAATTATCCCAGCATGGCCTGGATTGGAAAAGCCCTTTGAGATCATCAAGTCCAACCATGAACCCAACACTGACAAGTCCCCTATGACTAACCCATGTCCCTCAGCACTGTGTCTACACAACTCTTCAATCCCTCCAGGGATGGGGACTCCACCACTGCCCTGGGCAACCCCTTCCAATGCCTCAGAACCCTTGCAGCAAAGAAATTCTTCCTCACATCCCATCTCAACTGCCCTGGCCACAACTGGAGCCCATTTCCTCTTGTCCTGTCCCTTGCTCCTTGGTTGAACAGACCCACCCCCACCTCTCTCCACCCTCCTTTCAGGGAGTTGGAGAGGTGGAGGATCTTGTAAGGCTGCACTTGCTGTGGGGCTCACAGAGGTTTCCATCCCGGCACCACGGTGAAAATGAGCTTTTAAGGGCTCAGGAGGGACTTCTGACCTTCACTGAGAGCTGGGGTTTCTGCTCAGCCACCACGGGGGGACACACATCCACAGCAGGATGGAAGCAAACCTGGAGCACGGCAGAAAAGCCGAGACCCCCCCCTTCCTCTTCTCGTCACAGACCTTCAGCCACTCACAATGTCATTTCAGCTGAGTAATAAGCAATTATGATTTAATTACTCGAACGCTCTTCAGCAGAATTTTCTGAATAATAATAGTCACTTTTATGGCACCTCATTTATCCTTCCCCCTCTTCACCTGGATTTATCCTGCCTCGCCCTGAGTCTCGGCACCACCAGACCCACCAGAGCCGGTCACTTTGTCCCCTGCTCCCACCGCTCCTCCACCCCTTGGCTCTTCCCACCACAACTCTATTTGTCACAGCACGGTGGTGACGGTGACAGCGAGTTTGTAACCACACGCACGTCCATCCTGGGAACTCACAGCTCCGAGAGAACGCGACAAGTGCGGTTAATTCATAAATATTTAACACCCAAATCTGCTGCCTCCTGATAGCTTTTTCCAGGGTTTCTATTCTCATCCATATTCCACCCTCTTCCCCTCCCCACCGGCCCTCCTCGGGTTTGGTTGGGGTTTTTTTTTTTGCCTTTCCTCTTCGCTGGGCACTCATCCAAGTGCTGAGACGACTGTTTCACTTCCCCGCTGTCATCAGTTGTTTTTATCTTATCTGGACCGTGGATGCCAGTCAGCAACCCGCTGCGGTCTTTCCAGTTGAGTCCTGACCTCCGCAATCAGCCTCAAGATGTCCTGTAACAAGCAGATACGGTTACTCAACTTGTCCATCAGCACTTCTGCGGGGGGGAGAAAAACAAAACAAAACAAAATAATAGAGAGAAAAGGAAAAAAAAAAGAAGAGAAAATCCCTGCAGAAGACAGAGTTGAGAGCTCCGGGTGGGGAGCTCAGCACCACGCAGGCTGCTCGGGGAAGCTGGGCTGGGAATTTGGTGTGGAATGGGGTTACTGGTAGTGCTGGTGTTGCACAAACCCGGAGGCATGTTCAGGTTCTCGTGGGTGGGGATGGTGGCCCTGCTCTGGGATGTCTCATCAGCAGGACACGGCGTCTGAACTGGGGTGAGGGGCTCTGAAACTTCAGTCTCGGGGGGACTGGGAGTGGGAGGAGGAGGCTCCATCACAGCTGTGGGTTCAATGGGGGTCCCTGCTTCTCCCCACCTGCTCAAGTTGCCTCTGGCATGTCTGCTCCATGGTGGCCACGCTTGGCCAGGTCACCCTTGTCAGACCTCATCCCACTGCCCCTAAATTGCCTGGACCTGGGGCTTATCTCCTCCACGGTGTCAATCAAATCCTCCTTTTTCCTCCCAAACTGCTGCTTCATCCCTCCTTGCTGTCCTTTGCCCACAGGGACACCCACCTACTGCTCTGGCTGCCAGGGGAGAGGAGGGAAAAGGGGGTTCTGATTGACAGGGGAGGAGAAGGGATGAAAGTTCATAGAATAGAATACGATACGATACGATACGATACAATACTATACGATACGTTGGGTTGGGTTGGGTTGGAAGGGACCTTAAAGCTCATCCAGTCCCAACCCCCCTGCCATCAGCAGGGACACCTTCCACTAGACCAGGTTGCTCAAAGCCTCATCCAACCTGGCCAAGAACACTTCCAGGGAGGGAGCACTCATCTGGGAAAACAGGCAGCCACGGCTGTTTCCCAACCTGCCAGATGTTGGTAACACCTGGATCAAGGGGATGGGGACTGGCAGACCCCCATGAGCACAGCCAGCAGCGTGGGGTGCTCAGCCTGACCACTAGCTGGGTGCTCAGGAGGAATTGGGGAGCATCCCACACTCTGCTGCTCTCAAATGAGCAACACGCAAAGAGCCACATAAAGCAACAGGCAGCACCAAGAGCACCCATCCTGCTCCCCAGCACTTGTCCTCACCACACTAGGAACACGTGCTTTGTACATCACTGGAGATCTTCCAGACCATCCTGTGGAACCTGCTGTAGGGAACCTGCTTTGGCAGGGGGGTTGTCTTGTCCTCTTCCCAACTGCTTCATCCGCTTCCCAACAACCTTATCCACTTCCCAACTGCCTCATCCCCTTCCCAACCACCTCATCCCCTTCCCACCTGCTTTGTCCCCTTCCCAACTCACCTCCAACATTTCGTACCACCAACTTCCACAGTTAATTGATCAGTTTAACAACGGCACCATCAAGAAGGGCAAAGCAAGGCCAGCACTGAGACAACTCAACTTGACATCCCCATCACCCAGAGTAAAAAAACGTCTTGTAAGATTTACTCAACACGTGTTTTATCAAAGTGCTCGAGAGCTGAAGTAAAAGGGCTTTTAGTTACAGCAGATTGAAGGGGGTGGCATGTGGGGAAAGAGGAGGGAATGGATGGATTTGAGCTCTGCCAGAAGCTCTTGTAGCTTTTGCAGCAACATCTTTATTTTCCGAGAGAGGATTTAAGACCTTGTTGTGTATAAACAAGCGAGACTAGAGTAACTCCAACGGTGAGGAACTGTAAAAGGTTACACTGAAAAATGCTATTAGTCTGCTTGAAATAAGATTCTTCCTGGAAACATGACACTGAACGTTTGAGGGAGGGGGAGGAATAGCTGTAAAATGGCCATAGAAAAGGGGTTACAAATTAAATATAATAAAAAGAATCCTTTTGAATGAGATCTTAATTTAACCTCAACATCATGACCATATATTTCAGGAAATTAATCCCTTGGCCTCCAATAAATCCACAGTATAACACAAGCACTTAAAAAACAGCAATGAGCCATTAGGATGGGCTACAGCTCCAGCAAAACCACCGGCCCCATTACTTAGGAATGTGCTGAATTACCCGGGTCTAACGCAGCTCGTCAGTGACCAGGGCTGCCTGTAGCACTGGCCACGTCAAATACCTGCACCCTCATCCCTGGGCTCTGCTGACTTCTTCCTCTGCCCCATCCCACCTCTCCTGGGACACGATTCCTGAGCAAACATCACAATCCTTGTCTGCAGGTGTCCTGGTGTGAACTGGGCCAGAGCTGGTTCTTTCCAGCAGTTCGGTGAGCAATGGCACTGGGCATCACTCATTTGCATATTCTGTTACTATTATTATTACCATTCTTATGTTAATTTTATTATTATTTCAAGTTTTCTTTTCTTTCCATGATGAACTACCTCTTCTCTCCCCCTACAAGTCTCCTTCCCCTTGCCCCTCAATTCTCTCCACTGTCCCCTGGGTGGGAGTGAGCGAGCGGCTGGGGTTGGCTGCCCGCCCAGTGCTCCCAGCACAA
>NW_010303082.1:21343-23470 GCF_000700745.2 Antrostomus carolinensis
TGGGGCAGTCAGTGCCATTCCACCAGCACCGTGCAGGGTTCCCAGTCTCTGCCAAACCAGCATTCATTCCACACTGGGTTTGTGTTGCTTCCAAAACAAAATAATTGAGGACAGAAGCACAAGTGCAAATTTCCTCCAGAGCCTTCCCGAGCCCTCTCTGCTCCACCACACACACTGCCAGCTTGGCACCAGGTTCTTCTGCATATGCCCCAAAATGAGGAAAGTAACTTCTAATGAGTCAAGAGTGTAACCTTGCTCTGAGAGAGAACATATGCCACCCCAGCTCCCTTGGCAAAGGCACCTGGAGCCTGTTGCTGTCTCTTCAGTGAGAGCTCTTCCCATCCAGGCTGCAAACACTTTGGGGCTCTTCATAAGGAACACGTAGAGCAGGTGAAGAGCACTGAAGCTTCACAAGCTTCAAAGGACCTGCTGGCAGAGCTCACTGCATCCCTGCTTTGTGTCAGAAGCAGCCAGACGCGCGAGCAGCTGGGTTCCTCCTACGGAAATGTCCCTGCAAACTGGTAGGGATATTGTGGAGCAAGTGGTGACTCGGGTGGTAAAAGACATGGTTACAAACACCAGGCACCCTAAACCTTCAGGGGTGATACCAGGGAGGGAGCACACGGATGCAGGGAGCTGCAAAACCTCCAGCGTGGTGCTGAATCTTGAGAGCCCGCACCATCTCCCCAGCTTTCCCTTCCAGACAGGAGAAGCAGGAAGGTGTCCATCCTGATGGGCAGCCCTGTGCAGAGCCAGCCCAGAGCTGATTAAGCTGGTAAACACTTTTTGATAGGGGGGGGAAAAATATAAAAAAATAAAAAAAAATTCCCTATTTAAAAGCTTTTTTGTCCACAGTGTAAGTTCAGGGCAAAAACCCAACAGTAAGTCCAAAAGTGTCCCAAGAAGCATTGTCACCAAAAAAAAAGGCAAAAATGCAATTTTTGGTGAGGAATCACAAACAGATGGGCTGGATAGGACAAGAGGAAATGGGCTCCAGTTGTGGCCAGGGCAGTTGAGATGGGATGTGAGGAAGAATTTCTTTGCTGAAAGGGTTCTGAGGCATTGGAAGGGGTTGCCCAGGGCAGTGGTGGAGTCCCCATCCCTGGAGGGATTGAAGAGTCGTGTAGACACAGTGCTGAGGGACATGGGTTAGTCATAGGGGACTGGTCAGTGTTGGGTTCATGGTTGGACTCCATGAGCTTCAAGGGCTTTTCCAATCCAGGCCATTCTGGGATCTTCCACGATCACCCCTCTACACCCCAGCAAACCCCTTTCACACGAGTTAACCCACCTCTGGGCTGGCAGATCCATTGCGGGGCCAACAAGAGCCAAGTGACCACCACACCATGCACCTTCAAGCAGAAAATCTCCTACATTTATGGTGGGATCTCCTGATTGTGGCCACACGAGGGGTTTCCCACCTGCAAAATTTGCCTGTAGTTGGAGAAGGCGCGAGGTGGGAACGAGGGGAGCTCTGCTTTCTCATCAACCACCAAAGTTCTCATTTCTTTCCCCAAACGCTGGCGTGGCTCTCGCTGAGGCGGATGCTGTGGGTTTTTTTTCTCGTCTGAAAGAAATTGCGCAATAAACTCAGCCCAGCGTTGAGAAGCATTAGCTAAAGCAAAGCAGCTCTAATAGTGCTGGTCCCGTACGTCCCGCTGGGAGACTTTCAATTGATGGAGTTACAAGAGATGAAATATTCAGTAGGATTAAGAATTTGGAGGAGGTGGAAATCAAAGTGAGAAAGAAAACAAGTAAAAACAGCTTAATCTAGCCTTCGAGCGCTAATTGTCATTGGGATTCAGGCTAAAACAAACACAACAAAACCAGCTGCCAGTTTGAAAGGGGAAGGAAGAGGGTGAGCACCATTCCCATCGCACCGAAAGCGACCTCGGAATCTCTGCACCACGCAGGCAGCAGCAGACAGGGACCACCCCGTCCCTCCTGCCCTCGCCATGGTCCGTGCTGGGAGCCCAGCACAGCCGCGTGAGCAGGATCTGTCCTTCCTGCAGGGACAGTGATGTCTTTAGCAAAGGTGCCACCATAAATGCCCCCAACTCGGGCAGACCCTGGGCTCTGCAGATCCCCCTGATCATCGGCAGTGCGACAGGCTTGGGGAGGAGTGGG